>NW_022639682.1:322448-326966 GCF_010583005.1 Odontomachus brunneus
CTCTCTCTCTCTCTCTCTCTCTCTCTCTCTCTCTCTCTCTCTCTCTCTCTCTATCGCCCCTTTTTTCCTAGGTCGATCGTGCGCGCGATTTTATTCCTCTATCCCGTTTCATTTTTTATTTATGGCAACCCGTGACCTATCACCGCGGCTCTCTTCGGCGATGACGAAACCGGAGCAGAAAGAACCTTAAGCGTATGAACCGTTGACGCGTTAAACGCGTACTCCATCTCAAAGTTTCGAAAGCTGCTTCGGTATTCCCTTTTGTCGAGTGAGGAAAAGCCGCGAGGCGCGCCTCTCTTTCTCCATGAATATACATAAATATATATAATTGGTCGATACTTCTTGCGGAGGAGCAACTCGTCAAAGAGCGATTAAACTGCGCCAGGAACGACGTCGCCGACGATAAACGTGTTGTAATCTGCGTATTTTAATCGAGATTCTCAAGGCGCCTTCGACGATGAATATTTAAGACTCTCGAAATTCGTTAGCGTAATTTTGTTCTATTAGTTCGCGTAACCTTTCGTATTCGTCAATCGAGTATTAATCGCGGTTTCTCCTTCGCGATTGATCGTTAAATTTATCTCGTTCTGTCTGTAAGCTCGTAGGTTTCCATACTACAATAAATACACGACAGCCTACGGCGATGATAGAGGTAATTATCCAGTAATTCGAGTAATGAAATGACTCATCGCTAAGACGCGAGTCTGGCCGCGACTCTGCCGCGTTCATCACAGAACATACGACCATACAGCTAATAGTTATCACTTGTTCGCTCTTTCTGAAAATCGCTGCGGTAACGCGACACATAAAAATTCGCAGAATATGACACACCGCTGTGTTGAACCGAGAGATTTGTAAGCTACTTGTTCAATAAATATAGTCTTTTCCAGCCTTTAACCTTCTTAGGAATTTTAAACTTTGGTCGTTTTTTTAAACTTTGATTGTTAAACGATGTTTTCAATGAGAACTTGAGCTATAGGACTTAAGCTTTAAACCTTAAACTATAAGAAATTGACTAATCAGAAATTGATAATCGATTATTTTCCTCATATTTGACTATGATTGGCCGATTTCTTAAAACTTAAAGCTTAAGTCTTACGGCTTAAGTTCTCATTGTAGACACTGCTTTAAGTATTAGTCTTTGAATTTGATGGAGATAACTTGTATAAATGTCATCACTTATGACTTTTACAAAAAGGACAAATACATTCATTATACGGCTATATCTTGTAACGACGATGATACGACCTTCAAACTACACATCTGACCGAATGCGAAATACAAAATGTTTTCTTTCTCTTATTTGTACGGCTTACATGCTGATACTGACTCAATGCGTTGTCTTTCCGCTTAATTTTTTCCTAACTCTTTCTACTCTCGCTATTCTTCTCTCTATTCTTGTTCTTTATCTTTCATTTTTCTGCTCTCTCTCTCTCCTCTCCCTCCCCCTCCCCATCTTCCTCTTCCTCTCCCTTTCTTTTTCAACGACGTAGTCTTTTTAAAAAAACGCGTTCTTCTATTCTACACTGAGAGAAAAATTACATTAAAATCAACAAATATTTCTTTGATGAGTGCCATTAACATATTTACTTAAATTTACATTCTCTTTATTTAAATCAATATTGTTTACCTGATTTAAATAAACAATATTTAAATCAGGTTTAAATAAAGAGAATGTAGATTTAAGTAAATATATTAATGGCACCTATCAAAGAAATATTTGTTGACTTTAATACAATTTTTTTCTTAGAGTACGAGTTATCCAAAAGGTGTAACGATATATCTTTCGGATAACTAGTAATTTTAGTCAAATATCTTACAGATCGAAGATCTTACCTAATACGAATGTAGAATGCGCACCAAATTATTGAATCTTGAGGTATTCTCCGATGTTGACTGAGAATATGTTGTGATTGCAACATAATACGAATCGTCGCGTTCAAAACTGTAAAACATGCTAACTACCGTAAATATCTAAGTTTATAAAAAATAGAAAAAAAGACGTAATCAATTAATTAATTACTGAATATGAATTAAAAATTAAAAAAAGGTCTAATTATTCTTTACATTTGTCTACTATAACTTGTTTTCATTCTAAGATATGGTAAAACCTCAAAAATGCTACAACGCTTTCCGCTGTAATTAAGTTTTATCTGATGAGGTTCAATATTTTGATATCCAAATTAAAGGATTCTTTAAAAAGTATTAAGATATTAAATCACAAAAATAAATCATTATGTTTTAATAAAGAGAGTGTAGCATAAATTCTATCGCAGCATAAGATTTTATATAGGCAGATCAATGTTGCTTGCAGCAATGTTGATCAATGCCATGATTATCAATCGATACTCGTGGATCTATTATGGTTTTTCATTCACATCACTGGAAAAATCATAGATATATTTTTGTATAAGTTGTGGAACAATATTTTACGCCAATGTTATTAATATCATTTGGATTTAATGAACAGAAACATGAAAATAAATTCTCTCTGTTTCATTACACAGAACGTCATTTGAAAGAAAAAGGGCTCAAATTATCTCTTCAGTCTGTAAAAACGACAATATTCAGAAGTTTATTTAAAGAAAGCTGTAAAATGAAATTATTTGAATTTGATATGTGTATAATTGTACCATAGTTATAATTTAAAAATTAAATTAATATTAAATAAATTAATGAATTAAAATTAAATTAATATTTATTTTAATTGTGCTTTCTTTTAAGGGGAAAAGATGTTGCGCGTGTGTACGTGTGTTATAATATCCACTTCTATTCTATTATAGCTTGTGTGCGATTCCATGATTTTCATGATTTAAAATTATACAATTATTCATTTTGAAAAATAAAAAAATAACGTAATAATGTTGTAATTGTAGTCTTTCGTGCCAAAATTTTTATTTTTAAAGAATTAGATTTTTCGGTTGTAAAGAAAGTTTGAAAAAAGTGACATTTTTTATTATTTAATAATTTGCCCTCTTAAGCCTTTTAATCGTGTATTAATATGATAGTTAACCGATACTGTAATTTTAATATGACTATTAATAGATTCAGATATATTGAAACAAAACGATTGAATTGTAACTTCTTATTTCTTGCTTACAACTTGATAACTATTTTGTAAGTAGATAATTTTTATAAAATCAAAGAAATTATTCTCCCGTTAATAAAGAGGAAATCGACACATTAATTAAATGAGAGAGAAATTTTAGAAATAGAGTTGATTCTGATTAGATAAATACACATATTGCAAATATATAACGACAGATCTATGTCGTTATTATTCGTGAATGTTTTACTGATACCCGGAAGCGTTTGAATGTGATAGCAAATAATATCACTCATCGGACAACACAAACTTATCGTGTTCAATCTTCTTTAACTTTTACTACCGCTCCTTGACTTTTCTCGTTAGAAGAAATTTAATTTCACGTTAGTCAAAAAATCTTTAGGGACATAGGGTTTTTTTTTAATAGGTCTAGGACACCGTGTATAAGGCTTAGTGTGGGTCCCCGTTATTTCGATTTCAAACTTTCTCGAAGACTTTTCGCCCTCGAGCTCTGTGAGTACTTTCTGAAAGAGCAGAATAAAGGGTGGAAGGGAGAGAGGAAAAAGAGACTCGCTCTCTCGAGTTGTCTCGGCGGTGACCCGAATAAGAACGGAAATACACCCTTGGAACTGGTAACTTCTCGTAGAGAAACTCGGCGGCGCTCTCGTAATCACCACGTAAACCAGGAGCTCGACGACCGAGTCTCAAGCGCTATTCGGCTGCTGGAGTGAGTAGCGGAGGTGGTGAGACGACACGAAACGGCCGAAACAGGCGGGAAAGAAAGGGAGATGGGAGTAATAGCGCAGTCGGATCTGTCGGTCGGTCGGTCGGTCGGTCGGTCGGTCGGACGGGCAAAGCGGCCGTGTGACGCGCGCGGACGCGTAGCCCAGTAGCACAGATCGCGGTGGGCGCCAGTGATCCTCAATTTTCTTCCGCTCGAGTATTCGGCGGCAACGTGCTTTGTTGTCGGTACAAATAATATGAAACGTAAATATAGGATATGTATTGACTTCACCAAGATTATACAAGTTTTGCCATGCAAGATATATGCGCGAAATGTCTGACAATAAAGCATTAACGCATTAATAACCTATATGGTGATCATCGAACCTATATGGCGTTTGATCGGAAAGTCACATATAACCTTGCTGTTGATACAGAAAACTGATGGAACGCGATAAAGATCTTACTGAAATTTTCGTCTCATTGTTTCTCGTAAAGCAGATCATTTCAGTGTGCCTCTTGACACACGCTGTGAAATAAGCTCGTTCCATTTGAATTTTTAATCATGTCTTCGATGTTCGATAATGGAAAAATACTTCTGCGTTTGTCTTATCCTTCGACAATAGAGTATCGAGCCGTCTAAACTACTCATCACTCGTTACCAATAGAAACTCACACACACACACACACACACACACACACACACACACACACACACACACACACACACACACACACACACACACACA
>NW_022639682.1:327260-340139 GCF_010583005.1 Odontomachus brunneus
CACACACACACACACACACACACACACACACACACACACACACACACACACTCGATAAGTAAGTTCTCCACCGTCTCTGCGGAACGTTTCGTCATTCACCCCGTTTGCCGCATATACATGCAGACACCATTGCGTATAATCGGGGCGAAATACTCAATCAGTTTTCCGGTTTGATCGCCGCTTCTTGTCTTCCACTGCAATTAATTGGCCACCGAGGCCTCGTTCTTCGTCGGACAGTCTCCCTGGAGAGCAGTTCTTTAGATCGTCGAGTAGAGGTACTAGCTTGCACTCATTTGTCTTTTCACCCTTCCCCGTCTTGCGCAGTGCTCTCTGCAAAGTCTATTTCCACATTTACACCCCCGATGCCATAAAAAAGTAAAAAAAAAAATAATTAGCATTATTCGATATCACCGAATAAAATCATTTGTGTAAGAAGGTAGTGTTCGATTTCCATCCCAGCTGCTCCTATATCATTATACGCGCTGTAATCCGCTCTCGTCCATAATCCACGCGTAATCTCGAGCGGATCCATTTTCGCCCTAAATTCTATCGAAAGTTCGGCCGCTCCCAAAGGCCGTCGCCGTCGCCGCCGCATTATCACGTCGATGCTGAAACCCACGATGATAATCGGCGCGATGAGAATCACTGGCCGCGGAGAGCTTGCGCTCTGGCGTTTTGGGGGCGCGGTGCGGCGCGACGCGGCGGTAGCGTCGCGCTGGACGGCGACGACGACGACGACGACGACGAAGAGCTGGCAAACGGGTGCGTGCGCAACCGCGTTCTCGGCAGCGAACGGGTGTTGTTACGACGACCGTAGAAAGAGAGAGGGAGGGAGAGAAAGAAAAAGAGAGACAGAGTGAGGGGCACGTTAGGTAAGGGGTCAGGGGGTGGCCCCATGAGCGGCGGAGGGTCGCGGAGCTTGGCGAGCCTGCTTGGGTGGCGGTGCGCGCGCGTCTCTCTGAGTCCTAGGTAACTCTCGTTAATTGGCATGGATATTCGTAACTTCCTGTATCGCTGCGAGTGTTTCTTCTTTGTCGACTCGTTTGAAATCTGTAATCGGATCTACCCTCAAATTTTATTCGCATGGTAGATAGAATGCATATGAAAATACTCGAAATAGCTAGAACTACGAATTTTTTGTCGATTTTCTACTATCAAAATCGTCGTATCTTCCTTATCGGGGAATTTTCGAATTTTAATGTTGTCCATGAAAATGATTTGTATGTTCTCTTGCAATTAACACACGAACGGTGAGCACGATCGATCTTTCTTCGTAATCCTTTTCTTTTTCTCATTGACGCGCGTGTATCTGTAACGGTGCAAGAAATTGAACCAAATGGATTGCACTGGTTTCAATCCCGATTTCTCGACATGTCTTTTAATTTCACATACGGGATTTGAGGACGAAAAAAAGGAGAATTTTTTCCCTTCCATCCTATATGTAGATGCGAACGAGAGAGACAAAGAGAGAGGGAGAAGGGAGATCGAAGAGAGAAAGAGCAAGCGAGAGAGGAAGAAGAGGGAGAGAGAAGTAAGATGGGTCATGACGCGCGGGATGAACACCGTTGGTAACACAGAAGGGGAGCAGGAACGGAAGGAGTGGGGACCGTCGGTCGTTCGGCGGGGGTAGGCGCGCGGCGGTGGGGAATACGGGTCGATGATGCCGGCGGTCCTCGACGACACGAAACGCCAGTCAGTCTCTGGTCCACCCGAAGCCGCGCCGCTAATCCTCTATTTCACCGAACACCGTTCGCCGCAGCCATGGGTGACAAGGTTTGTGCTTAGAATTCTATCGAGAAAGAAAGGGAGAGCGAGAACGATAGAATGAAAAGCAAAGAAAGAGAGAGAGAACCGATTATCGTCATGTGACTATTACGGGTGCTTCAAGAGGTAAGCTCGCGCGGCCTTTAGCAGGTCGTGCAGAAAGCTTTTGTCAGGGCTCGCACGGCGCCAAAGAACAGAGTTTGCGAAGAGCAGGCACACAAATAGACAGATAAGCAGGCCAGCAAGCAAGCAAGCAAACAAGCAAGCTAGTAGAGAAACAGATAGACAGGGAGGTAGGAAGATGTCCGTTCGCTTGGACGCAGCTGACTTGAGTGACAGATCCGGAGTGATAGCATTCGCGGGTGATGACATTTCGTTTGCTCCTCGCGGACGTTTCGTCTCCGTAGTTCGTCATAATAGGGGCGCAGTTCGGATTCAGTTTTACGAAACCGGGCGTATGGGTGGTGAATGGTGTGTGTATGTGTGTGGTGTGAGAGAGAGAGAGAGAGAGAGAGAGAGAGAGAGAGAGAGAGAGAGAAAGAGAGAGAGGTACGAAGAAGTCAGTCCCTGGCTACTGTCGAACAGACACTTTGATCCTAAAGGAGCAAAAGGGTGGGAAAGTAAAAGGGTAAGAAAGAAAGGTTCGGAAAACCCTATCTTTCTCTTCTCTCCATCTCTTTCTCGATCTCTACCATTCTGCCTCATTCTTCTCGCCCGTGTCGCCCTCTTTCTGTCTGTCTTTCTTTCTTACTCTCTTTCCCTGTCGCTCGCTGGTTTCCGTCGGAGTTCCCAGTGATCAGTTCCATCAATGTTGTATTACCAGGAAAGTGAGAAACTTCTTCGACACGATATTTTCTTGCACTCTTCTCGTGACTTTTTCTGCCTTGTACCGGCTGCATTTTCTGTGTCTCTTCTTTTCTTTCTTCAATTCATTAACTCGTGCGTGGAATATGATAAAATTTTCAAGTATTCTGTATCTCGTAAGATCCTCTCCTATGTGTTTTTAAAAATTTGCCCCGATTCTCTCAGGTACACTCTAACGATATCTCTCGCCCGCGCCACGTCCTTAACAGAATCACGCGCCATCTCACTGATCGCTCGAATGTCAATATGTGACGACGGGTAAATTTCGTCTAAGCAGTTTTTGAGAAAGAACAACAATTTCCGTGAAACTATCTCAATTCTCCGAAAGTGCAGCGCGACTCCGCTTAACCCCTTTTCGGACGTGTACAAGTTCGGGCAACCGAAACAGGTTTCATCCGCAAACGTTTGCTCATCTGCCAATTGCAGACATCGCTCGTCAAACGTCCACGACCGATCATAGGAGCGAGATAGGATCGTCCACGATGCACGAACGCGAAGATCTTGCTTGATCTCGCCGTTCGTTCCGCCCGATGCAAATACGCTTAGTGATTTTCTCGGCGCGCTTCTGCGCAGATTGAACGCCATGGGCACGCAAGCCCCGTTCGGCGGGTCGCAAGGTTGCGCCTCTCTTCTTCTCACGCGGAACCCTCGAACGAAATTCGTCTCTTTCCCGAATCGTCGTCGTTCTGACCTTAGACGAAGCATCACGGGAATAACATTGAATCCTGAACGAATGAGCAAACGGATGACATGCTCGCTCGTCGTCGTTTTATTCCCAGGTTCTGGCTCTTCAGACGGATCGATTAATTACGCGCGTCGTGGAAGTAGCGGAAGGATGGACGATCGTTATTTATAGAGCCGCAGTAAAGTTCAATCGCTGCGAACCCATCGCGGTCGCACGTAAACTCCTCGGGACGAAGTAGAATTGTACGTACTTTCGACTGTGCCGATACCGCGGCCGGTGTCGCTCGGAATTAGACAAGGTTGATAACGTCGTTTTGTTTGACGTATACACGACTAAACTCTTGTTGCAAGAATTACTGAATACGACATCGACGTCGTTCGATCAAATCAAATTAAAACCAAGTTGGGTTCGCCCACCGATATCGAGCAGATCAAAAGCAGTAGTCTTACGAAAGCGCGATGTGTATATATGTGTGTGTACGTGACGTAAATATTGTTATCATGTAACGACACTGTCGTCAGCAGCGAACTTACGACCGACCTCTACTCATCGCGCGATTTGTAGAACTTTGCAACCGAATACTCCCTGGCACCGTCGGTCGCTTCGGCGCTCTAAGAGTCGGATTTTTCGTTGGTGCAGTAGCTGAGTTAGATTAGGTTAGGTTAGGTCTCGCAAGTTGGGTCTAGCGATTACTATTCGAATCGAATTCGAAATCTGGGACGATTTCGTTACCTCGGCCCTTTCGAATCTCCTCGAATCTCTTGAAGCACAATAGTAATTTGGACAAACGATTGAAAGGAAGGCCGTGCCTCGAAGGATCGAAGTGACACGCCCTCGATCAGGAGCTCCGCCACCCCGCCGTGTTCTTTCGCCTGTGTCGTCTTTCGTTACTTCTCAACGGGGTCTTCGGCCTGATTTTTCATTAATTGTCTTAATTGTTGATCACATATTACACACTTCCGAGATATATCCGTATCGAGATTCAAGTCGTGAGACAAGTGGAATTAATTTTGATCTAATCGAAGGGGAAATAAAGGACGCAATCGCGACTTGACGTTATCATCTAGCCTTTGACATGCCGAAGAGATAATACGATCTCCGTGATAGCCATGTTCATAAAATTAACAACTGTAAACAAGACTATTTGTACAGAATAATTAAAAATTAATAATTCCAGTTGGCAAGTTAGCAAGTTACTATGCAAATAGTGAAATCGATAACATGAAGGATGTAATAAACGTGATGGTTTTACATTATAATTTCCTGTAATTCTATTATCTCTAACTTTCTCCAACTTGTCTATGCTGCAGTCATATTTTGTTTCGGATTTTTCAGATTTAGTTATCCCGTGAATGAATTAAAATTAGAATTCGCATATAGGTCTGCGTATTTCAGCTTCTTTTGCTTGACGGTTCTTTCTTTACGGAGTTTATAGAGATACACACAACTACCATGGAAGACTCGGTTTCCTTTTGCTTCGCCCAGGATAGAATTAAGACTTTTGTTTAGAATTTTAACAACTATATATATTAATGTGTGAAAGTGGCTCACAAATTCCATTCAAATTTCTCTAACATTCCTCAAAGCGTAACGCGTGCCTTAGTAGCACCGAAAGACAGCACATTGCCCTTTTGGTACCATTACATAACGACCCATCACAGCTACACCTTAACGATCGTCTGCGACCAGCGCTGAAGAGAACGGTGTCGAAACTCTAGATCAGTGACCTCCTCTTTCTTCTTCTCTTCCTTCTCCTTCCTCTTCCTTCTTCTTTCTTCTTCTTTTCTTCCGTAAAGTGATGATTGCGAAGATGACAAAGTGCGACTTCGGTGCAACATTTGAATGAACTATACGCGAGTTCGCGAAAATTTCGGGACGTTACGCTCGATTGAAAAGGTCAATTTTTTTAAGAGAATGTTCTCTAGTCCTAATATTCCACCATTCATTGAAATTCCTTCGCGCGACTCCCGCTTCTCGATTACTCGCGACGTCATCATCACCGTCGCCGTCGCTTTCGTCACGCAAGTGACGTATGCGCAACGCTGCGCGACATTGAATCGCCGATATTTCACATATATACAACGTATTCGTGGAGCATCGGTATCGCGTATCGATCGTTGTCCGAATTAACGTTCGGGAACTGGCCAAGTGGGACAACGTACGTTTCCACCTTGAGAAAAGGTCGCATCCTTTGCGTCCATCGTTGCGTTCGCGCGATCTTCCGATTAGATTGTCGCAATCGGTTCTTCACACGCTTCTAAGGATATTCTCGAGTCTATTTCAACGAAAATTTCTACGTCTTATCAGTTCTTATTCGCATGCTAAAATATGATATTGCTTCTCACGGTTGCTATAAACTCTCATAAAGTGACGTAAGGCAACGAAACAACAAGATTTAAAAAATAAGTAAGAGATATTTTGTCGAATTTGATGTGAATTTATAGACTTGATCTAATTACCTGATACTTCTATCGATAAAAGAGTGATGTCACTAGTCCATAGGTCATGTGCCCTATTTCTGGGCAGTGAAAAATATACTTAAAATGGAAATCAAATAAAAGGTCTTGATGAGCTGATTACAAAGATATAAGTTTTAGAATTGCCTAGTGTACCGTTCCAACACTACGATCCAAATTTTGTTGCTAAAGAAACATCAGTTTGAAAGTACTCTAAAATTTGGAAACTTTTCGGACCGTAGTGTTGGAACGGTACACTGGGTGGCTCTAAAACTTATATCTTTGTAATCAGCTCATCAAGGCCTTTAATTTGATACTTATTTTAAGTACATTTTTTACTGCCCAGAAATGGGGCACATGTTGGCGTTACTCTTTTATTAGTTTGTACACTAAAAGAAAAAAATATCTCTTTAAATAAAAATTTTTTAAATATTTATACAAATAATATATTTCTTTACTATCTATAATTCTTGAAATAAAATTTTATTCGAAAAATAAAATGAGTCAGAGTCGCGAATTGGAGTGATCCTTATAGAATAAATTCCTTCTGTATCTTAGAGTGAATTTTTTTATTGTAGATAATGCAAAGCTTACAAGAACGATATTTATAATCAGATCTTATATCAAAGTTTATCTTAAGTTTATCTTCAGATACTTTGTAATCAATGAAATGATCTGTACAGCATCGGAAAGTAAATATATTTAAGACGATCTTAAGATCTCTCTATAAGATCTCTCTATAAGATCCGATTATGAATACTGGCCTAACATATCATAAGCAAGCAGATGATTAAATCTTACTGTAACCGTCATATCATCCCCCTCTGTTTTGTCACTTTTTAAATATAATTTATTATATTTTAAGAGAAATGTATATTTAAAGAAAAATATTTTAAAAATTACTTTATCTTTGTCAATAACATTTAAAAAACTTTACTAATTTATATGATAATATTATATTTCTGTTACAAAATATAAATAGTGTCCTAGAATTTGAAACTATATATAGGCAGTATGAAACATATTTATCAAAGGGAAACGGTGTAATACGAAGTGTAGCTAACTCAAGTCCTAAAAATTCTGAGTTCGATTCTAGTTAGATCACACTTTTTAAATACAATATCTGAAATAAATCAGATGAAATAATAAAATCTTCCACAATGTCTTAAGAACAACGTAATAAAAAAGAAAATTAGGTGTACTTTTTTACATGTTAAAGAATGCAACAAAATATTCGCTCTAATCAACTGAAAAATTCACTCGTATAAAATAAAAATTTATCTTACAGTTATAGTGAAACATTTACTCTTGCGAAATACTACTTCATTCGGAGCGGCAGTATTTTCACTTCAAACAATTTAGTGAGCAAATCTAAATAATTTTATTTAAAAAATTAATATTTTATATATTAGTTACTTTATTTCAATAAAATAATTATTTTTCATGCAAAACCACACCATAAAAAAAGATCGGTCAAGATAATTAAAATCGAGTTGAGCGAACTCAATTTCTGATTGTACATGAACTAATTGTTTTCATTCTTTCAGCGTAATTTGGGTGTTCTTATTTGAACCATTATTGTTTGTATCAAACAAGCTAAGTATTCAGCAAAATTGATTAATCGTGATTATTCTTATCTCGGAAAGTAACAATAACCAAATGAATTGTTAACTGTAGTAATGAGTAAGAAGGTTAGCTCAACTTTTCTACCGAGTTGAATCAATTAAAAAAATTATATATTATTTTATTAAAAAAATAATATAATATTTTATTAAATTTTTCCTCTAGATAATATATACCGTGATAGAGCATTGATTTAAAGAATGTTTATCCAGTTTATTATCCAAGCAAAACTAACGAATTTAAATTGGCAATAAAAAAACACAATAGCTGACAATCAGATATTTCAAAAACTTCAAAAAAGGCGAACTTGTACAGTCAGGTCCCAAGCTGCACGTAGAGTCGCATATTATCATATAAAACTTCAAGTAATGAAGCTTGTTTACTTATATCTCGCTACGACGAGAATTTATCTGCGAGCAAGCAAAGTAGCCAGCGCAAAGTATCGATCGCCGCTGAGTTGTATATCCGAACTTTTTATATTGTAATTTATTCAACAATTTTGAAGAAATTGTTGTAATTATTTCTTCTAGTTGAACAAATCTCGCAAACTTCCAATCATCAAGGTTATTATTTCAATGTACTTATCGTCAGTACCGTCATACTTAACCTTCCGTCTAAAGGCAAAATTATTCATTATATAGTTAAATTCACCTTATTTATTAGTTGAAAATTCATTTATAACGACCATATAATTATATTTTGGTTTCTATTAATCTTTTACTTTTGATAACATTTTTTAGTTAAAATTTTTATTAAATTTAATTTGATTGCAATTATTGCAACTAAATTTGGTCAATCTAGAGATTTTATTAATTTTTTTCGTACGGTTTTAAGAAAATGTTTGTTTTCTCATTAAAATGTATATTTCTTATTTAAATATTTTCTAAATGTGTGTGAGAAAAAAATATATAAAAAGTATTATTTATAACAAATATATATTATATATTATAAAAAATATATAAAGTATATATATAAATGTATATATTATATATATTTATTATATACACTATATATATATTTATTGATACTACACACACACACATATATATATATATATATATATATATATATATATATATATATATATATATATATATATATATATACGTGTATTATTAGTATCAATAAATATATTATTAATCATTTGAAATATTTTCCGATTTTTAGATATTTTTTCTCCTAATGTACATTAGTGAATTTATATTTATAATTTTAATCTTATATCTTTTACCTAACATGTCGAGATAAGTACAGATTTCAATAGTTTATTTCGCTAAATTCGCGCCAAATATCCTAAAATTAATCTAATTTAGCACGTATGTTAATTATCTTTAACGAACACTTTTGCATATACGTCCGAGTTCGAGTATCGCTCTAAAGTGCTGTACAAATTCAATTTATAAGAATATATTTCATAGAAATTCGTTTGAATGTCGAATTTCCATATTGCTGTTCCAAGGTACCGAGTACACTTTTTATCGTACTTCCATAATACTAGAATCATCTCTGATCGTTTTTTTTTTTTTTTCTTGACGTTATCTGTTACGTTCTTGCGTTACGGTAGTAACGAATTCTTGCTCTCTCGCCGGTACACGTTTCATTGGCGCCCATAGAATGATATTCTTCTTTAAGCTTGTTGTTAGATGATTTAGTACCTCTCGCTCGAATGAATTATACCGCCGCACAGTGGGACGAGTTTCTATTCTTATTTCTCTATTCAGTATCTAAAAAACGACCAATTATGATAAAACATATGTAAGAAGCAAAGTTGTAAAGTTTCAAAAAATCTATTTAACAGTAATAACAGTTTGACCTTGGGTTTCCTAAGGTCACATGAAGGTAAATTGAATTTTTTCAATGGGGATACCTATTTTTCGTCGTTGATTCTTGTAGATAACATCAAGATCTTTTCAAAATATATTTCCTACACAAACCTATATAATAACATAATAATAACAATATATTATTACGTTTATTTATGCGTTGTCAACAGATGAGAAGCAAATTATCCTGGGAACGTATGGTATCTTACAGCAAAAATTATCGCATAATAATTAATCTACTAATGACTAATCTGTGTGTTCTTCTGAAATTACTCAAGTTCAAATGGCTTTAAAAACTGTATGTTGATCTAAATATGAAAATTTGATCCAATCAAAGAATTTAAAGACATATTGTTTAAAGAGATATTTAAATTATTAAATGTTTATTAAGATAAGCAAATTTTAATTGTGTATCCTACAAGTTCAACATTAGTACTTTTGACAGTAATAACTTTTTTTCGCATTGTGTTCTTGTTTAACTTGAAATATTCAGCAACAAAGCAAAAATATCTAATAAGCATAAAAAGTGTGGTAATATATTCATTTTCACGTTTCTGTATAAGTACAAAATGAACGTGTTTATATTATTTCAAATCACACACACTATGAAAATTCAATTTATATATAATTTAGGAAATATAGTCAATTTTCTTTCTTTTTATTGTCAATTTTTATTAGTCGCAATTTCGAATTTTGGAAATCCTTCTGTGCACCGTGTCTATGCTTTCGAACAGTATCACCATACACAGAGGACGATATTTCCGGCCATGACTAACTTCTCGTGAAAGGGAACGGTAAATGTAGTTCGTGCGACTTGATTAACAAAAAAGACAAGAGAAAAATATCGACGTTCGGTCGGTAAAACGCAATGAAATTAATGAAAGGTCAGGTCGAGTAGCAACTTGTATCTTCCATTAGTGTTGAATAAAGCAACCGACGATCCCCCGGCACGTAACTGTGACGTCGCGAATTACTGCGTATTAATTCGATGGAGGTTGCAACCTTATCGAAAATCCGTCACTTCACCCTATGTAAAATACAGGATTAGTATTAGTGGAGATGACGGTGTGTTGTGACCGAGGATTACCGAAGGATGAGTTTAAGAGACAGGATGTCCTCTGGATAGCCTCGCCGTACGCTCGAGGCTGTCTCCAACGGATTGGGATTCCACAACAAACTATCCACTATTCTAACCTAGGATTTCAAAATGTTCAGAGCCGAAAAAGCTGCATAGTTCAAATATTGTTCCTTTAGTGAGATCAAGCGAAGTCATTTTGTTTCCAACAATCTAAAGCAGATTTTTAGTCTAAGTAATTTTTTCGGGATTCGGTCAGTAGATTCTTTCCAGGCGATCCGCGCATGAACTTGAATAAAAGAAAAATCTCATTATCAATTTCACTAACTTTTAACTGAATTTTGGCATTGACGAAGCAAATTTAACAATTTTTTTCTTTTGACACTAACTGCATTTCGACATAATTTCAATGGTTCCTTATGTGTGATCCTGTGTATTTTATTTTATGGGGGGGGGGGAGTCTCGTTTGACGAGTCGAAAAATGCCTGATGTTTAGGAATTTTTATGCGAAAACTAATAAAGATATGTAAATAAATTTTTTTGTAACATGAAAAGGCATCCTTAAAATATTAAAAAATTTTGATCTTTTTAAATATCCTTTGTTAAAAACGAAACGACATAATTGTTAAGTGCTATCAGTGATGCATGTGTTCTCGGCGTACAACATAGCATCTGTCACAGTTATCTGAAAGATTTTCTTAAAGTTGGATAGTGTACGTAGGTACCTAAATTTAAGGAAAGATATGTAACTTCGAAAAAGTTCTAGCGGTTAGAAAAACGAAATTTTTTTTTGGAGGAAAAACGGGACTATATATTGTTCATAAAAATATTATAAATAAACAATAACATTCAAGTAATAGGTTCAGTCTCTGAAGAAATGTATTACGAATGCGTTTTGCATGAAGTCAATCGGTCCATTAGTTTTTTAATTATCCTGTATGCTAATTGTGAAAACGTGGTTTTGAGAAAAACGCGTTTAAAGTTTTCAATGAGAAGTTACGATATTTACAGCTGAAAAATCAATGTAACTGTTTATTCTGCTATTCCAAGACCGTATATAATATCCCTTCCTCTTCCTTTTGTGCCGTTTTTTCTAGTCTATGGGCCATACGAGCTTCTTTACACCAAGGTAAACTGCGACGGTCCGCTCTCGTTAGCAGGTTTTTTTTATAATTATCGACGAATATCTTACTCTGCTGTCCGATAACAATACCCATCGTTTTCATAATTTTTAAGATGGAATTATATCCTTCATTAAAAATGACAGCCAGATAAGCGGCAATTACGATGGTCTGTAAGCTGCAGTGAAGATATTAGATTAAGAGCCAAACGCCAAATCGTTGCGTTGAAACTTTCATTACAATTCTGTATGTATGCACCTAAATATCTTTCTAATAAGTCATCCTTAGCCATGACTTTGATTTATGATGAAATCTTCATCCGCAGATTGCAACTTGCTTGCAGCAGACGTTGTTGCTTCAGTTTCTGCCTCCATAGTGTACTAATTATACGAAAATTTCCTTTTTTGCGATTTTGATTGACGAGAACTGTCGATTTTATTTCCTTTGTGAGGTATTTTAGATATGTTTGCCGAAATGCGAAGCAAAACTGAGGACATAGCTGCGAATCTGTTTCACACACACACATATATACACTAACACAGACATATATCTCAATAGAAAACATGTTGAAGGTTACAGAAGGTATGCTCCCTAGCACAACAAAAAATGTACGGAAAACTGTTACAGTTTGCTTGCTCTATCGCTCTTACAGTGCGATGCCGACCGCTTGCCGTTTTGAACGCGCTCGGGCGCTTCTCACTAAATGAGCTGTTACTTCGTCATTTTTGCAAATTCGACCTTCAATTTGTAACAGCATGTTTTTGAAATGTTATATTTTCGATTTATGAAAGAAAAGAAATTCGATTTTTTGAACCCGTCAAACAAGACTCCCCTCTTAAGGCTTCCAGTCCCGCATCGCGGAACTCTTGATTGATGAAGTGAGAAAATACATGCTCAAAATTCAGATATGCTATTTTCAAAGAAAAAAATGTTTGCATGGAAGAACATTTCGATTGTGTGCATACATGTAAAGTGTTCTTAAAACAATTGTTTTTTCTTGACAATCAATAAATAGCCGTAAATGATATGCAATCTTTCTTTTTAATCTACCTTTCTTATCATGTTATCTTTACGACTATTTGTCAACCGTCAAAGGAAAAGGACAATTTTACAATTATTTTAGTTATATTATTTACAATTATGCTCAAGCGATCTGAAGTATTTATTCATTTATGTATCGTCTCATTTGAAACTAGTATGCAAGAATTTCTAGTTATTTCTTGCCTCTAACATCAGGATCCAACATGGCCACGGCGAGTACTCAGGACTCCCTAAAAGCATTATCTTGAGAAAGGATTCACAACATAAAAAAGAATGAGAATTTCTGAATGAAAAAATCTCCGGGATTACGTCGCCGAAATCAATCGAATCGCGTTTCACCTCCGTTATCAGTTTACCCATTGGCATTTCAATCACGTGCCGGTCAATCCGATCTCTCTCTCTCTCTCTCTCTCTCTCTCTCTCTCTC
>NW_022639682.1:340552-351557 GCF_010583005.1 Odontomachus brunneus
CTCTCTCTCTCTCTCTCTCTCTCTCTCTCTCTCTCTCTCTCTCTCTCTCTCACACACACACACACACACACACTCAACACGCCATCCTCACCTTCCGTGCCAGCCGACATTGAAGGAGAATCGATCGAAACCTAGGTGGGCTCTTCTTCGAGGCACGGCCTTGGATTCTTCGTTTCATACTCGTCGTTTTCGTTGCTGTCAACATCATCATCTTCGTCGTCGTCATCGCCGACGTCGTCATTCTCATGACATCACTCAATTTCTCTCGATATCAATATACTCGTTCGGTCAACTAGTCATTATCGACATCTCCTCATATTTCGGCGATGACGATTACGACGCGATCTCACCCGCAGGAGCTGATGGAGATGCGTTTTTCATTGGTAACAGGTCAACGGTTTGTGCGACTTACCTTGTCTTAATTCATTTGGATTTGACTTCCTTGGTAATACTCCTTCGAGTATATCAACGTGATTCGGTTATTTCCGAGTAGCAACCTCGGAATAGCGCATACACACATGCACATACGTACACATAAGACACACGCTCACAGCTGAAGGAAAACTCGAGCATCGGCGATCGATGTCTATAGTATATTTAAGGACCGCTGGTTCAGAGCGCAAGTCCTATCTTGAAATAAAACGCTCGATACTAAATTGGACGGTCGGTCTTGTATTTTCCCTCACTTCCGCGCACGGCTTTATCGCATTAAATTTATTTCCAGACTAATGAAATGTTATTCTTGGTGGGAGACATCGCGCGTACATATCGTGTCCACCTTGCACTCATTTCTCGGGAAATGGGAGGGACGAAATTTGGAGGAAGGGACCCACTTATCGCTTTTACGAAGCTATTCCGACGCGACAACGGGAAGTATTTTCGTCCAATCAGCGCGCACGTGTGTATGCATCTATTGCCCTTGAGACACGATTCAATCTTCCACCATCGATTTCGACGTCTCCGTCATTGGCATCACCTGTGGCAATGTGTGAAACATCGTATCCGTAGCAATGTGCGAAACATCGCGAAATTACCCCCGGCGGGGCGACGCGTTCTCGCGATTTCGCTTTATCGTGATCACGAGTGTGCGCGCTAAGTACGCGACGTTTTATGGACGCCGATTGCCGGCGACGATTCATTTGTGATTCGTCGCGAGTCATCAGCGTTAAAGCGGCGCTTCCTGAAATTTTGCAATAAAATTACGACGCGTGTCGCTACCATCGTCGTCGACGTTGTCTCGTCGTCAGGCATAGATATATAACTTTTACGATTCCGAATGGATATCGTCGCCGGTGACGCTCGACGTGCAACCGGACGACTAGCGACTGACTCGCGCCTCACGATTATTCCGATGTGTCATTAATGAGATAACGAGCCTGCTGATTATGCGGATTCTTGCGACGCGTTTAACACTCCCGCGTCGTTTCACTGCAATACTGTCTGGAGGTGGAATTCCTCGCCGCGGAGGAGAGAACTCCGCGTATACAAGGTGTCCGGTAATTCGCTATGAAACCACGGTGTGTAGGTAGAATATGTCGACTTGAGTGAAAGATCTCCTATCACTTTTCAAACGACTATGTACAATTTCGAAATATTAACGAAAAAAGTTTGAGCGCGCAATGTTGTAGGACGAATTCTGTACGAGCGTGATCTTATCGAAAATAACTGAAACACGACTGTTTCTTGGTGACAAGCGCACGAACGATAAGCTCCTCGGAGTGACCCAAGTTTTTATCGATTCGAACAAGTATTCGGGAAACTAGAGAGTAGTGTATGTGGCGATAGATGTAGCTGTTACATAAAAAAGAAATACATGACCGTGATAAAGTAGCGATACATTCTCTGCAAAAAATCCGATTAGAATTTTGTCACATAGTCCTGATCAGGTTGAATCAAGACTGTATAAAGTAATATATTACAGGTTCCGATTATTGATAATCTTTATTATTAATAAGATTTTGATTGTCATACTACGTCATATAACTTATCAAGACTCGAGAACATCACTTTATATAAACTATATAATTAGGATTAACCTAATCAGGGTTATGGAATAAATTTCTAATCGGGAGAGAACTGATCGCACCTGCTAAGCTAGGATTTATTTTTTCCTAGCTTATTTGAGCGGGTCTCTCTCTCTTTCTCTGCCTCTCTCCCTCTTTCCTTCCCCCTCTCTCTCTTTCTGTGTGTGTGTGTGTGTGTGTGTGTGTCTATTTTTCTCTATCTTACTCTGTCTTTCTCTTTCTCTCTCTATTTTTTACGGACATGTGTATTTTATTGATACATTTTAGATGTCAAATTTTATAATTCAATTTTCAATAATATTTCCCTTTTCCAATCGAATGTGTGCGCGCGTGCGTATATATATTCTAATTTCATAGGCAAGAGTCGGTAGTATAATACAACTCTCTAAAATTATAATACTAGAGATGTTAAGAAGAGAAAGTAGGAGGCACCCTACCGACGAGTTTCTTTTGAATCCGCGACAGTCGTTACCGCCCCCTACCGCGAAGACATCGTCTTACGACAGATAGTTTGCGATGCGCGAAACGCTGTTTCGCCGTAAATAAAGGAGTCGGTCACGGGATGTAGCAGTTTTTTTTTTATAACACGGATGCGACGCACTCGATTCTCTCTTTAATATCCTCTTCTATCTCATTTTCCTCGATCACGCATCCTTTTTCTCTCTCTTTCTTTCTTTCTCTCTGTTTCTCTCTTTCTATTCGGATGCGTTCCTTTCTTTTTCTCGTCACTTTGTCGACAACCGCTCTATCGGTCAATCTCTGAAAACCAAATGAACTGGCACGAGCCGGTCGCGTACCGGTGTCGTATGGAAAAATAAAAAAGCAACAATACAATTGTATACGCGCATGTTTGTACACGTACACCAACAGCCTTTAGGCACGCCATTCCTCTTTGTGCTGACCTTCTTCCCCCTTCCCCTCCGCCGTTCAACGGAACGAACAATGAATAGGTGACTGAAAATTCTCGTGTAGTTTCGATCGGAGATGCAAGCCGAACGTACGTTGCATCGAAATTACGTCGGCTAACTTCCATTTTCTTTCCTCTTAAATTTTTTGCTTCGTGTAAGATGGATATTTTACAGTGAACTCTTCAATGTGATTTCGTCGTATATATTAATGACTTATATTTTTATGTATAGTATACAACTCGATCTGTGATTCTCCGTCGATGCTCCAATTTCCATTTGTAACGTGACTTTGAATTTATTTTTCGATTTTGTTCTTTAAATTTTTTGAGAACGCAAACCCCGAGAAACATGGAGCAAATTTGACTTACTTGAAAACATATTTACTCAAGACATACATTTCGCATACCCAGCATCATATAATCCACTCGTTTAATGCAGAGAGTACAAACAACAAATCGCAGCCGCCTCGTTCGAATACTGGTTTATACTAGGTTCTAGTTTGTTTTTCTGGTTTTACCTATCGCGCGGTACCGATCGGTTTGCATCTCCGCTCTTGATTGAAATTTACGCATGCACGATGAATGAGTAGTTAAATAAAGCGATTGAGAGTTACGCATGCGTTGCTGCATCCTCGCGTCGCATTCGTCTGCATTTCGCGCACGTTCTATCTCCAGTGATAGAGAATAGCTCTGTTCCAAATCAACAGCAGACAACCGCGACGGAGCACACGTGTCGCTGTTCTTTTCCTTTTTGTTTTTTTGACCTTTGTGTTTTTTTTTATTTCCTTCTTCTTTACAACACGAGGAAAAAACTGCGCAACGAGCACTCGTTCCACGCCATTCCCCAGAAACGCAATGAGCAAACAAATTAATTATCTCGGGAAGAATATCTTCACAACCGATAGAGAGAGAATTACCTGTAAAGTATTTCTTTCGATATCTCTCCTTGAACACAAGGAGAAAAATAATCACGGATTCGGATATATAAACGGATGTTTACGAGTTTCCTCATGCCTCGTCTCATCTCGTCGTGACTAATCTCTCACATAGATCGAGATAGCGAATCTCAGGCAACATATTAGAAACGGTAAGAGCATGTCAAGGCGAGAAAGAGAAACTGATTCGCATGCCGATCTCCAAATGAGAGCGCGCTGCTGCGTCAATAATAAGCATACTTGCACGCCAACTTGATCGCGTGTTGCGCTTTGTCGTGAGAAAATTGTCAGTGAGCGATTGTGTATCGCGAAAATTTCCATGACACGCGCGCGTATATACGTGCGAGGTCGATCTGTGTAAATTGCGAAATGTTATCAACGAGACGTAATTTCGACGTCGCGCGTGAAATACATGGAATCGATGGCGCACGCGGGAATTAATCGCCGCCGCAATAAAGCAACAGCAGGTCGATGCTGTTCTTGGAAAGATCGGAAGCTGTAACTCCTGCAGCAGCTGAATCAATATTTATCCATATTTAGTCTAAGTAATGAGATCTAAGTACCACCACGAGTCAAATTGCCGCACTATGGTTATTCCTCGCGCAATATCTCATAATGCTTTGCATCACGATCAAGTCTCTGAAAAAAACTCGTCCTAGGAAAACTATTTATTTCCTGAGTATACGTCAGTACGTGGAAGAAGATTTCTCAACATCTGTTCGATGAATTGTTTTAAAGTTGTATTAGATTCTCTAACAGGAAAACCAAAAGGCGCCAAGAAATAGAAAAAAAATAGTAATAGTATAGAGATACATCGTTGAAGCTTTATTGGATTTATTTTATAAGATCCTATGAGATCTGAAACAAAAAAAAAACTATAGACGATTAAGGTTTCAGTTTTAGATAGCCGTAAAATAGGAGATTTTTTCGAATTTTCTTCAAAGGAATTAATAAAGATATTGCACGCAAAAAAAATGACTTAGAAATAGCAGCTAAATCTCATTAGCTATTTCGAACTTTACTGTCACTGCCAAAAATTAGCTGTAGAAGGTGAAATACATTTGCTGCGAAGTATGATTTTGATAGCTGAAATTAGTAGCATAAATAGCTAAGTTTAATTACTGTACTTTCTATCTAGTTATACAACACATGAATAATACGAAATATAGTTATATCAAATGACGAAGTGATCTAGTGCCTAAAACGATTGACTCACAAATCAGAGGTCTCGAGCCCATACGTGTTTAAGCGTGTTTTTCAGATACGATATTGTATTAAATGAAGTAGCAAAATCAGAATATACATTATTACGATAGCTTGTGTTAAAAAGAATAATAAACTTTTAGTTAGGAATGCGAATATGATTTTAATATTATTGTGCGATCTAGCTAATGGGTGCTTTCCAATTGCTTGCTTAATGCATCTTGACACATATGTACACAGAAATACACAAAGTGTAACATTGTGCACGATTCAATTGGAACAAAGTATGTACTAATGTGTATATATGTCGGGTAGGGTTAGGATTATTTTCAACTATGCTTATATTTTGGTATTTTTTCATAATAAATAATAAAATCTAAATAATAAGAAAGATATTATCCACTTCACATCGCAAATGCCAGTTTCTTTTTAAGCCGCTACGCTTATTAACTTTAATTTTCACTAGAAAATACTAGTTTACACAGCCGACTAGTAGCCCTCGAGCTGAGTACGGATGTGTAGTGTTGTGTTTATTACGACAATTGGAATGCAACTTGTGTCGCCGTGTACTTGAAAGTGTCTAGGGATATTGTAATTGGAAAGCACCCAATATTTTTCACTGTAGCGCCTATGTTTAAACAGCAAATAAATTCGCTTCGATAATAACGACATTAGCCATATTTCATAGTCCATATTTCAAAGACATATTTTAGTTATCACAACTATTATATTTTAGCTCCTTCGGCTAATCTGTTTTTTGTGTGTAATAGGCTTTTGACCACACATACTATTTATCGTTGTTTTAAGTACAAAAAAATTAAAAAATTCCGTTTTTGTGGTGAGTACGATAACTAACGTAAATATTTTGAAAATTTTCAAAAATTTATATTTTTCCCAAGACACTAACAAAAAAGAAAGAACAAGAAAACAATTTATTACTTCAAAGTGCTACATTTTATTAAATTTTAATATATAATAAAGATTTATCCTCTAGCAAATTTAATAGTTTTTTTTTTTAATTAACTCGTTTATTTCAGAGTATTATATGAGCCGTAATGACATCTGGTGACACTGTGCTCAATACAAAAAAAGCTGGACGACTAAATTTCAATTTTTTAAAATAAAAACTATGTTTTTATATTTAAAACAATAATAAATAATATGGTCAGAATCTTATATCGATATAATTATTAATTTCTTTCAAAAAATTGTAAAAACTCCTATTTTTTCGGCCATTTAAACCAAAATCTCCTTTGTAGATTCCTAGTATTTTGCTCCAAAACTCTTCAATAATTATGTTAGAAGCGAAAAACCGCATACGCAACATTTTTCTCTTTTCAAATAAAAAAATATTTATGTAAAAGAACACATCAAATCTGACGCATACTACTTTTCAATCTATCTCTTCTCATAAATTTGTCATGTTAACTTTACGGCTATGTATTGGCTGTTAAGGAAAAGTTTCTAGTTTGCGGAACATTTTACAAGTGTACTCAAGCAATGCGAAATATTCTTTCATTCAAATATTTTTATCTGGAAATGATACGCAAGAATTTACAGCATATCATTTCTCGCCTATCTCGACATCACGATCTAATGTAACCGCGGCAAATACTCAGAAATCTTAAACTAGAAGAAATATCATCTTGACAAAAATAGAGCCATATAAAAGTGAAATATAAATATATTGAGCTTGGATAGTTTCTTAGTTAATAGAGAAAGCCAAAAGATTCCAGCAAAAGATTCGATTCCCAACCCAGCAAACTTTCGCTCTCAGTGTCTTCTCTCTTTCTCTCTCTCTCTGTCTTTTACAATTTGTTGAGACAAGCTACAAGTATAGTTTATTTGTTTTGACCGAGAGTCCATTCCTAAGCAAGATTATTCGTTATTTCAATATGAGAGGTTAATGAGCGCCGTTCACGTAGCATGAAATATCAACTGTCGAAATATATGGTATTGTATCGACTAGAGTTCCTTAAGTAAGAGTTTAGATTTGTTAGACTTTTTCATAAAAAATGAAATCTCTCTAGAAGTTGTATCTATAAAGAGTATCTACTTAACATATCAAGTTAACCTCTAAGAGAAAATTTTCCAATAATAATTTATGGATTGTTATATTAAAATTAGTAAAAATGACTAGCTGTTGTGTAGCAAGTTGTGAAAATAAAAGCGTCAAAGAATTTTATATAGTAGTTTGATCCCTAAAATTCTGAAAGATTAACGTTATGAATTTCGCTTATTAATGTATCAAATTTTGCACTTAAAAAGCATCATATTTGCATTTAAAAGCATCGTATATTTGAGATATGAATTATTTTTATATTTTGTTAATTCTTTTATAGAGATTTTAACAAATTAAATTTTCATCCTTTCTATGCAAGCGTATTTTTTATAGTATATATAGAAGAAATTTCGTTATGTACGACGGGAAACTAAAATTAAAAAGCAATAATGCCCACAATTTTTCCAACCAACTATGTCAAATAGCTTCGTTAAAAAAATGACAATATAAATATAAATGAAATAGAAAAAAACATTGCTAAATTAGTTTTTTGTATATTTATCTCTCATCTTAACCTCTCATCTTAATCTCTCATCTTAAATAACGATTGTTCCAGATAGAGTTCCTTTATTTGACTATTCTCAATTTCGTCATTTTTATAAAAAACAATATAACATATATAATATAATATATAACATAACATTAATGATAACGAATTAGATCAATTAGTAAGAAAAAAAAGACGGAGATGTTCAAATTCTTACTCGATCACGAAGACGCGCCTATATATATGTTGTATGCATACGTGCATATGGTATAAACGTCGAATCGAATTTGTCTTCCTTCTGTCTGACGTGCATACACTCACTGTCGTATCGCGCCGCTCGCCCGTTACCGGTGAAAAAGAGCGCCAGATGACGGTACACACGCGAGGGAGAAGGAAGCTAACCCCTTCTCCAACGGGTGTGACATAAATATGTTCAATGTCTCAAAGACTCTCAGGGACGGCCGGACGAGAATAGACGAAAATCCAATTTTAATCGCGGAACCTCGACCCGCGTTCTCTCGTCGCGTCGCCACAACACCGCGAACCGGGTCGAATATCGCTAAAAAGGAGAGGAATTTTGAACTGTCCAATTTATTTGTTTGTTTATATTCACCTTTGCGAGCGACCGACAACCGACATATGCACACACGCGACAATGATAACGAATTGAATTCGCCTTGCTGAAAACGAGGAAGACGCATTACCTTCAGGAATGTTGAGAGTATTAATATTATTTTGATCATTCTCGTAAAATATAATATTCCTCCTATCTAATAAATAATCTTAAATTAGGAAGATATAGCATTTTTAAGATATTATTTCTCTTTTTTGCTCAGTATGATAATTGACATATTTTTCAAATTTTTTCATTTTACAATTCAAATATAGCATTATATTAATTTATTATCAAACAAAAACTCACTATTTTCAAAGCAACAGTTAATTTTAGTTAATTTCAGTTGCAAAATCTATTATTTTCATATATATATATATATATATATATATATATATATATATACATTTATAAGATATTGAAAAAGAAAATAAAATATTTTAAAAGAATTTAGTATAGTCCAAAATAAATAAAAGTTTTAATAAACACTCAAAATGTGCCATTTTTTTTTTAGATATTGTAATTTTTTTATTTAGCTACTTCAAATTTATTTTTATCAAATTGAAGTTAATTTTTATACAAAAAATAACAACTTATGTCTTACCTTACCTTATTAAAAAAAGTACTCAAATGACTTCCTTTTATGTCTATGTAGGATCTATCTCCACAAGAAAAATTTTGTACTGTTCCAAACATAGTTTGGTTTATCTCGATTATGCAGGATTCTTGTATGCGATGTTATAATTGTTCCAAGTTATTCATTGTTTCTGCATACACCAGACTTTTTAAATAGTCGTAAATAAAAAAATCTAGGTGCTTAAAGTCATTTAAAAATCTATAAAAAGATATTGTTTTAATATTTTTGTCAATATAATTAGAGAATGTTTTAAGTACAAAATAACATTTTCATTTGACTAAAAAAGTTAATATTTTTACTAATATCCGTAAACATAAATATAGTATCTGTATTAATTACAAATGTTTAAAAATAATAAATTACATATTAATTTCATTTTATTATGCAACAGATTGGTAGATTTAATTCTGTAGATAAAAATAATATCATAATTTACATATAAATGTGTGCGTCAATTCTGATTATAATCTCAAACTTTGTTTATTCGTCCTGAGAATTACAAATGTCTCTGAAAAAAATAGAATGGAGCAGTCCCCATGTGAGATCAATTTGCCAGCAGCACGAATTGTTCTAGTGTCTACCTACGCGTCGCTGTGTATATGTATATGTATGTTTGCGCGTGTGCGCCGCATTATTCAATTCTAAATAACATTAATCTTTAAAATTCCACAAAATTATGTTAGCATTTTATTCTATACGCTTAAAACTATCGATTAATAAAAATAAATTTTTTTCAATGTTTTAAAGCCTGTAAACCGAGCAGCTCTTCAATATCGTATTAAAAAGCTCGTAATACACATTCTTTTTATCACCTGAATTAGCGTAGCGGTTATTTATAGCGTGTGCATCAAGTTCGGTTCTCCGTTTATGAATTTTCGTCGCGCGAATTTTGCAGCGCACTTTGCCGATGGCACTTCGGAGTAAACGTGTCGTCTGTTCCAAGCGTTTAAACAACATCGCAGAATTGTGATGAATTCGTTCGCCTGCAATGTCGAAATAACTGGACTGCAATAATCCGAGCAACAACGAGTTCGGGCTGAGTTTAATCCGAAGCGGGAGCGGTTGGATCGAAGTTGAAACGTGATTTTTTTTGTAAGAAGTGAAAACAAGAAAAATAATTCAAGCGAAGATCTTTCAAACTTGCCGACCGCGAAGTGACGTATTTCGATGACGTTAACGATTACACGCGCTCGCAGAGTTGATTCTTTGCCGACTCGTTTATTACAAACGCTATCCGTGTAAAACCGTGATAATCGACTCGCCCGTTTTAGTACCTCATCTGCGTGATCTTGATGCATTATTTATTTTAATGTGACAATTGTGTTTCGATCGCTTGGAGATCTTTTCGAAGTTTTTCATTTTGATCGTTCCAAATATGGAACGGCATTTAACTCAAAGCTACTGAATTTTCATAAATTTATCGTTAATATTCGCATCGCACTGTTCGATCGCGGGTTTTTAACGAATCGTAACTTTTTTGCATATTGTAACTCATGCAAATCAACACAACAAAATCCATATTAACACACTGGCAGTCTTGCGCTACATAGAATATCATGTGTAACCGGCAAAAATTTATATAAAAGTTGTGTAACAAACAAATTATGTAATATAGTGCAAAACTTTAATCACAAACTTCAAAAATATAATTTTACTCTAGCAGCTGAATAACAGCAATTTAGAAAAAACGTAATTTTCCTCCGGTTGTTGAAAAGATTTAATAATAATTATGTCGAAGTATATTTCTCCCGCGAGACGTGAGCTAGTTTTGAGAAAATTCTCCGATACGCAGCTTCTTGACGATCAACGACGTGCCGCTTGAAAAGCGCACTATCCCGCAAGATACACAGACATAAAAAATTATTAACGCAGTTAATACCATTTGTTTACGCGCAAATTAGAGGCCGCGCATGGTCGGTCGACCACTTTGAGCGAATATGTTTGAACAATTTTTCAGAGATCGTTTTCCGTCGTTAGACGAGTGTGCTCTGTACACAAACAGGTTCCAGCGTTTTGCTTCTCGCGAATTCGTGAAGCTCGATTTCTGTTTATTCTCTTTCAAATCTTCTTCTTTCGAATACATCGAAAATTCTAGTCGTGCTTGTCTAACGCACCAAAAGAGATAGAGAGTGACGGG
>NW_022639682.1:351675-369209 GCF_010583005.1 Odontomachus brunneus
TGTGGGGGGGGGGGGGGGGAAGAGAGGGGAGAGAAACAATTCGTTGTCACCTTTTTACTCGCGAATCATTCCAACGACATTTGATCGATAGAGCACTGCGACAGTCACGCGATTCAATTTCCTTCAAGGTAAACGTTACGACAATATACGGCTCTTCGCGAATGCGAATCACGAGATTAATAAGTGATTCGGATATCTCGGGTAATTGAAGCTCGATATGTGCGATATGCTCGGTATGTGCTTACGCGAAACCGAGTTAAAATAACAAACTTAAGAGACGAGTCGAGATAGCGGCACGTGGTCGGGTTGGTAACGCGAACTCCGCGTTTAAAACTTTGCTTCTCTCACGGCTACTGTAAACGCGTGGCAGGTTAATTAATACTTGCGCAACATCGTCCAGTTGCACGATTTTAATTACATGCTATTTTTATTCTTTCACATTTACTTCTCACCTTCGCAAACACACACATACACACATCGAGATGTCACAGAAATATTAAATCTCGCGATGGAGAGGAAGAGATAGTTAGATAACACAAACGAATAGATAGATGGATTAGATATGGTAGATAGACGTATGAAAAAAAGTTTATTCGTTTCTAGAAACACCAAATCCCTGATATATAGCCACATTTGCGGTAAAAATTACAGAGTAAAGATAAACTCCTATCGCGATTGAAATAAAAAATTTCTCTTAACAAGTGAACGATATTGTTGAATGTCTAAATAATAGGATATTGAATGTTAACGCTAGAGTGTCCAATATAATCATGTTGACTTCTTGTTGTCGCCGTTTCTATTTCTCCTAGTTTAAGAAAATTTTTCGTGATTTTTAATTATTTTTAAAGTAGAACACGCTAAAAAATAACAGGAGAGATTGATAACATTGTGATGAATTATTTTATGATTTATCTGGGATGCCCAAACACACGTCGTGAATGTTATTTTGACTCGTTATTTAATTGCCAATCTTATAAGGATAGTGTATACAAACTATTATTTGATTTAAAATTTTTTAATTTCAATTAAGTTTATATTTTATTCTATGTTTATTCACTGCTCTTTTTTAATACTAATAAAGGACAAATTAGCAATAATAATGATGCATCTTACTGTAGAAAATTATAAAATTATAATTGCAATTTGTGTGTGTGTGTGTTTGCAACATATATAAAATATCTATATTTTGTAAATTATGTTTTCTAAGTCATCATTGATATGAGTATTGAGGAATGGAGAGTTTTGAAATATTAGAATTGCGAAGGATCTTTGTAGCTCTCTCAGACTTCCAAAGGGAATTGTCATTCACGGAATATTTTTACCGTAGATATCAAAATGAAAAACGGAAGAGAGAGAGATAAAGAGATTATTGTATCTTTCTTTCTGATTTACCCAACAGAGTAAGAGAGAAAAGGAGATAGAACGGATTTAAAATCGACCCGTAAAGCACGATTTCTGCATTTTAATTTTTGCACGCGGCGGTCGCGGGTGAAGGACGTATTCGTTGTTCGTTCGCATTAACCGAGTTCTATTACAACGCGCAGACTATTTCCGGGCTCTAGCGCAAGAGGAACAAGAAAAAAATCATGACCACGTTTTCTTTCTTCAAAAATCAAGCACCGATGACGTCGTCGGCGGGACGAGGCGGTGTTTCGAGGCCGAGGACAAAGAAAAATCGCGTCGCGTCTACCGACGTCACGCCGCATCGTTCTCGACGTGCGGCACAGGGGCACACACGTAGAGCGCGGCTCTCGAGTTAAATGACCAATCTCTCCCTCTTGACCCAATTCGTAAAACGTCCTGTGCCACGCACGCGTGACGTCACGCACACACGCGGATCTTTCTTTCTCTCTCTCTCTTGTTGCGCTCTCTCAGTTGCGAGAGAGTGAGTAATGCGTGCGTGAGGGGTGCGTGCAAGGCCAGTCGGCCCGCCGTCGCACGGCAACGCCGGCGTTCCTCGTGTGTGTTCCTCCTCGACGAATGAGCTCGACCGCCGGCCGAATATCGCGAACAGTAGATCTATTCTACATAACTTTTAACGACAGTCATCGTTACGTTATCGTTGTGCAAGTATAATACATGGTAGAGAAGCTGCGCAACGACAACGCCATTATCGTTACAAGTTATTGAATAAGCTGACGAGTGACACGGCACACATTCGTACGTTTGTCGTATCTTCTGTATCTCTGAAAGTTCTACAATACGTCGTTTGTCGGAATCGCATGTCAGTGGTCCAATGAGCAGAACTTGTTTATGGAAAATAAATTTTCTCATTGGACCATCGACTGTGGTCTTATATGCAACTCCGACAAATGACGTATTGTAAAATCGGCCTGAAAGATACTGATCGTCGTCCGGCTGCCTACATGATCTTGTCCTATCCTTCTGCCTCGTTGGATGGAAAACTCTCAGACTCTCAGAAAATCACTTACTATTAAAATGTTGCTCCTTATTCTTAACTTTTAAGCAACAAAGTATATGCTTGGAATAATAATCACAGGGTGAGATCGGACCTAAGTCAATTTTTCTACTTATCAACGAATGCGCTTCCACTTTTCTCTTAGAGTCATATACTATAAATAATAGAATTATATTGTATTATAGTTTTATATTTTAGTAGGAATACGAATAAAAAATCTCATCTTTTCATACATCACATATTATATGTCACAGTACTTTTGACGCTAAAATCAACCTATACGTACGTAGCCAAACAGCAATAGTGCTCTGAATTGGACCCTTATTGACTAAGAATTAACTCACTTTTATTAATAAGAATGCCTCTAAATGTGCTTGTAAGTCAATTAGGAGGTTTATAAGTCTCTAATAATTTAAAGGCATTTGATCACTAAAAAATAACTCAAAATAAAGATCTTTATCTTTAATCGCCCTTTCGAAACGAACGTGGAATACATTTTTATGCGAAAATATATTTTTTCATCTCTCTGAGACGAAGTCATAATTCATCTGTCAAACTAAAGTAAAATTCAATTCAACAAGCAATAATGAAAGCTAACAAAAGCTATATATTCATTCACGTTTATTGATAAAATCTGGAAAATTGGAACGAAAATGGTCTCAGCGGTTGGTTGAGACGGTGTGTCGATGAATTTTCAAAGAGTCATGGCGAGAATAGTGAAAATGAGGTCTAATAACACTTTACTTAAACTCTTTTTTGCACAAAGAAGAGTTTCAGAACTCTTCGAAATAAAAGAGAAAAAGTGTTATTAGACATTTAATACTCTTTATTACTCTTTCATTTCTGCCAAAAAAACCGTGTCTACATTGAGAGAAAAAAATGGCTGATCTAACTAAAATTATAATCATTTTTGCATATAAGGTTATTATCACTAACATTAGTAGAATTCAATTAAAAAAAAAAGAAATGGTTTTCTTACTTATAATTTTTGTAATTATTTCTCTGAGATTATATAGTTACAAAGACCGAACCTTCTTTTCTCAGTGTAACGACTTAAAACTGCCCGGCATTGTGCGACGTACACGTTCTCAAGCTTAACCGTATATATTATGTTTATTATTATAAATTTGTCTCATTAACTCTGATTTGAAGGGACGGTCCAATGAGCTAGGAACTTAAGCGGCTCAACGCAATTAATCGTATCCCTCCTGACAAGAGACGGTCCGTACGCAAAGAATCTTTTCGACACTATCGCGCTCGTAAATGTTTCAGCCATGCGTAAGCGATATACATCGACAAATATTTACACTCGACAGTCTCGTTCCGACAACAACCGGTCGGAGCCGCTGCTCGACGGAAAGTTTCAGCATTGACCGCACGATCAATAACGTTTTCTGTCGGAAAGCGAAAGCATCGTGACAGCCTTCTTCTAGAAATTCTCGGTAGCTGCGTGGACGATTCGTATCAAAATTATTCGCGATATTTTGCGAGGAAATAATATTGATCAGCACGACAAAGCGCCTCGCGCGCGAGCGCGCGTTATTCTCATAAATAATTTAGTTCGTCGCGTACGTGGTTTACGAAATCGCCTTCTCTCGGCCTCTTCTTCAGCATGATGCTGGCGATACGACGGTGGCTGAAGCACGATTACGCGAATTTTGCCCAGTATTGTGCTTGAACACAATATTTCTTGCCTTTTGCTGAGCAAAGAGACCGAAACGCTAAATCAACATTAAGTAGAGAGAGAGAGAGAGAGAGAGAGAGAGAGAGAGAGAGAGATTTGGCAAGATGGCAAAGTATTTGCCAAAGTACAGCTATTTTTAAGTGAGTATTTTGCATCATAACGGGAACATCTGAAAATACAGCTTGGATAGCTTGTATATGTCCGGCGTGTTAACGCACTTAAATATACAATATGTCACGATGTAATCGATGAAAAAGTAACACAGAGATACGAGGTGGCGGCGCGTATCTTAAGTCGATCGTCGTTAATAAATTCTTTGCACGTTATCACGAAATGGATTATCAAGTGGAGCTCATCGTTCGCGTGTTATCCGTTTCATCCGCAAAGAAATTGGATGGCAATTAGATAAACTTGTTAAACGCCGACCTAATTTGACGAGGGATTATCTACGTACGCGTGCTGCGTGCGTGCATGCGACTCGTGCGAAGTCAAGGATACTCAGTATGACTTTTTGTTTACGCGTTGAATCACACGTTTATACGTTGAATCACGTGATTCAAAGTATCTGCGAATACTCGTGCGTGTTGCGCGAAGTTTGTGTAAAGACGTTATGTAACACACGTACAACAACATATATTACAACGTGAATCGTTCATTCTTCGCTTAAGAACGTTTCTTCAATGCCGAGATCTTCAAGTAGATTGAGCGACATCTTTCTAATCAATAACTGATTACGTATCTTGATTACTGTCTAGTTTCTGGCCAGTTTGTAACCATTTTTTTATCAGTTTTTAACTACAAACTATTTTTATACAAAATTTTATCAAATACTTTTCATCACTTATTTCTGCATTATAAAATGTTATATTTTATTATTTAACAAAAATAAAGTGAAATTCGTGTTTTGGATGATAGAATTTTTCACGTACAAATTCATTTATCATTGAGATAGTTGAAGTAGATTGTATCTTTATTTTTAATTATCATTTTTTTCTTATTTAGTTTCTGACCAAAGTGACTGACCAAGAAACATTGGCCAGTATTTTTCAAGTTTTTACTAGACAAAAGATTGATTAACATTTATTTATTATACCAATATTTTTATTACCTAGTTCTTAGTAACTGGCCAAGAAATACTGGCCAGTATTTTTCTCTATCCAGTTTCTGAATAGTTACTGCCTAATAAATCCTAACCAGTAAAAACTGGCCAGTTTCTGGCTAGTAACCAGTTTTTCCATAAAAGTCTTGTACTTGGGTCAATTCAGCTACTACTGAGGTGTTTTACTTTTGATATACTCGTTTTCATGGAAATTTCTATCAATATCGAAACCAAGTATTCACAGTGGATCTCAATACCATTCGCCAGAAGTGGCGCCAAGCAACCGAAAAATATATCATTCCGGTTATGATAATTGCGAGACTTGCGTATGCTAACATGTATATATGTGTAGAGACAAAAGACAGTGACGAAAGGCGACACAAGACGACACGAGACGGCCTGTTAAAGGGACAGAGAGTGTATGCGTGTACGGTGTGTATGTGTATATGTATGTAGTCGGTGCCCTAGTTGGGTATTGATCCGTGACAGTGGGAGGCGCTCGTTAGGTGGCTAGGTCGTAGGTCGCATGCGCGTTTCCACCGATGATTCCGTGTCGCCATCATCGACCCGCGGCCGAGAGAAATAAAGCCGAATCGGCGAGAAACGCGCGATTGCGAGAAAGAAAGAGAGAGAGAGGGGGATAGGTAGTGAAACAAGGAAAGTGGAACGAAACGCGAATGAAACGTGGGAATGAAAGAGACAGACGGATAGCTGTGGAAATTATCATCCGGTTACGTCGGAATGGTACGGTACCACCGCTGGCTGGCTGCCCGCCGGCGCACGTCTGGGAAGTGGATCATTTTTTTAATTCTTTGGACACGCGACGATCTGAACCATGGAGATATATTACGGAGGTTTTACGATATTTACTTTTTATCGACGATCATTGATCTTTACTCGAATTTTTCGACTGATTTCTGCGGATATCTTTCTGATCTTCCACAAGAGCTTTTTATGAGACGCCTCTAATTTTCTTTACGGCAAATTATTTGAATCTATCGAACACTCTGAGCCTTTTGTCCATTTTTGTCGGGAAGATAAGGAAAGGGGAGATATATCACTTAAGTTAAATCATGTCACGAATATGAGATTCATTGTATGTGTATCCCTTTGTCTACAACTTTGTTTTAATTCTTAAGCCGTAAGAAATTGACCAACCACAGTTGATTATTTTTAAAATAATCGACTGTGGTTGGTTAATTTATTACGGCTTAAAAATTAAAGCAAGGTTGTGGACAAGGGGTATGTATGTTAATTCCGCGATGGTCGAAAGAGTAAACGGGTAAATGGATGGGGGCGGAATTTCGCGTTTGGCGGACGACTCCGACATGTTCAAGACACCCATGGCCTCAGCGACGACACGCGACGTCGACCCGCATGCGGCGCCGCCATCGCGACGTCGCGATTGCTACCGTCGACGCCGACGCCGACGTCGCCGCCGGCGCCGCGGCGCAATCGTTGAAAGTTAATCCTTAATGCCGCGAGTCAATGCCTCGATACGGCTTCAAAAGTGGTACCGCGTCCGCCTTTCTCCGTACGATCGATTTATTTCGAGAATCGTTAGTCCGACGAGACGCTTCTTGACAACTGTCCCACTATAACTTCATAAAATAATCAAACGGAACAAATCGAAGGGGAAAGATACTAGATATAGGATCTTACTACCGAATAATCGATTCAATTTCATCGAAATCCTCCTCGAAAATTCTTTAAGTTCTTTTCTTAATTTGTATTAGAAAATGAATGAGCATTTCTTAAAGTATTAATGTAGCAGCCTTCAGTTCATCACGCACAAGATTGCATTAAAATAGGAGATACTCATATCATTTGTAATGATTTTTGACAAATCTACATACATTTCTCTTTAATTAAATTTAACTTGATTAGTTTAAGTGTTTGTTTGACATAAAATCATTATTTCATTATATTAAATAGTTTTATGTTTCACCGTTCAAGTACGTTTTTCTCAGCAACCATTCGTTTTTTTTTTCGAAACTAAAAAAGAATACCTTCTCTTAGAAAAAGATTTCAGAAATCTAAGAAAATATCCAAAAATTAAAAATCCTATTTATCTAAAAGTTTGGGGTTGATTTGACCTTTGGCTTCCTGACGTAATATCAGAAAAATGTTAATGTCAGGAAATATTTTAGATAAAATATTGGGTAATGTCTTAAAAGCAATACAATAACAAAGAATACTTATTTTATGTATTAACGAATATTTCTTACTCGATAAGACAGATTACAATAGAGTGAAACATTTACTCTTGTGAAAAGTAAAATGCCACTCCATTTAAAGTGGCAGTATTTATACTGTCGTGTGTAACTCTAAACAAGTGAATATTTATTCCAAGAAATTCAAAGAGAATGAGATAGAAATAAAGCAAATCTTCGTATAACCACTCACACCGTTAATTTTTCTATTAAATTGCAAAGGAAAAGCTCAGAGTGAACTATCTTTATGTGCATATACAGTGTCCTGCCACTACCGCATTCTACCTACATATCTTTTAAGGGCATTATCTTCTCAGGCCTATTCCTGAGGTAATTTGAATAAAAAAAATCCTAATGCAAAAATGGCGAGTCTATAATACTTTTTAAATTATAAACTATTAAAGTTGACCAATTATACTGGCTAAAATACGCGCGCTCAGGTATGATACAACACACAATGGTACAAGTGCATGGTACACATGTCGTCCCTTTTCCAAATATTAATACGGAAGTTCCATACATACAACAACGTATGTAATAATAATCTGCCATTTGTATCATTAAAATAAACATATCGCAAATAATAACAATTTCATCAAAATGTTATGTAAAATATCACACAATACATTTATGAGAATCAATAAGCTGTCACACATTTGATGTTTCTTTCAGAAATTTACAACTGATTTCATATCTTATGCAAATTCTCACTTATATGCATGCACTTGTACCATTGTTGTATCGTCCATGAGCGCGCGTACTTTAGCCAATATAATTGGTCAACTTTTATAATTTGAAAAGTATTATAGTCACGATATTTTTGCATTAGGATTTCTTTTTTCAAATTACTTCCAAAATCCGTCCTTAAGAGATAATGCGGTAGTGGTTGGACACCCTGTATGTATATATATATATATATATATATATATATATATATATATATATATATATATATATATATATATAATCTATCATATCGCGCGTGATCATTCATCAATTTACTTTAATTAATATCTCGACCATTATTACGAATATCGCAAAACGGTATAAGTGTTATGTTCATCTCAATCTGTTCCCACAAAAATTGCGGAAGAGAGGTTGGGACACCCTGCATATGTATATATACTATATAATTTTTTTGAGACAGAGAGAATACGGAATGTGTGAAGACGTATCGAAAGCTAAACTAGTAATACATGTTACACATTCACAGAACGCGATTCTAATCACCATGGTTTGACATGCTTTTCTTTCGTCCGCCGCCAAAGCTCGACCACTTCCGTTTCTGAAGAGCCAGCCACGACTGGATAACTCGATCCGCGCTCACGTAGTTCTCGCGAATAACGATCTCGCTGTCGAAGAGATTTGCATTAAGTCGAAATCGCGTCCGTCCTACGCTTGTTCGTACGGGAGCATTTACATTCGTACTCGAGCGCGTTCTCGAGCGCGTTCGTTTCGAGTGCAATTCGATTGAACACATACGCGTGCGTTCATCGGAAACGACGACGACGACGTCGAGATGATGCTTCTCGTTGCTCGGTGTTGAAGAGCTCGATACGCAAAACCCTCGAGTGCATACCATCATCGAGAATTCGAGAAGTCGATACGAATTAAATTCCCTTCGGCTAATCTTGAAGTTGCGAAATGTAAATTTAGATCAATTTCAGAGTTTGCCGTAGAAATTTGTATGAATTTGAATTAAACTGGAATTAAATGTGAGGAAAATAAATTTCTGAAAAGAAAGTCACAAAATTAAAAAAAAATAGTAAAAGAAAGTCTCACTGTTTAGTATAATCTACATCCAAAAAATACAATCTCGTTCGTAGTGTCTTTTTATATAACTTCTCTTTTAACATCAAAAGAAAATATCCTAACACTAAAAAAAAATTCTAGCTGCAAATTATTATTTTACTTACTATTTACTGCAGTTTCATATTCTAAATGAAAACTTTTATTAAAAGAGTCCCTTTTTTAATGAAAATTTAATTATTAATCGAGAATCTGCTAGATATTATTCTTGTTATTTTTTGAATCACGAGAAATATATTAACTTGAAACAGAATATCCTCTTACGTACCATACAAAAGACGCGACAAATAAGATTTGTATTATAGATAAAATATTTTTAGAAGAATATTTTTAGATATTTTTCGAACTTTGAAAATATTGTGATTAGAATATTTTTCTTTTGGTTCTAGAAAAATCCTTTTGTGACTATATATAAGAGAATTACAAAAAGGACAAACAAGATATGAATTATCTTGTATTTACTTTTTGATATTTTTATTTTTAACACTCTCAAACGTAGAATAATGGATGGAATTGCTATTGTAAAATAAAATATAGATAAACCTTAAACAAAATTCTGTTGCATTTTGTTAATTTACTGATTATATATATGTATATGTATGTATATGTATATGTATGTATAAATATGTATAGGGTATGTCGAAAAATTAATATTTTACGAGGTATTTCACATATATTTTTATACTAAAAAGTATCAGAATAAAATGTAAGATATCTCGGAAAGTATTCACTTTTCGATGATTTTATCGCTAAAGATAATATATGATTTTATTAAAAAAATATATAGTTGCATCTTGCAAATCTGTACATTATTTGGAAAAATATAATCACTGAATAATAAATCATTCTAAACACGCAGTGGAAGATTTTCTTCTATCGCTTTTTTCTATCTTGACTTAGGAAGAAGCTATAGTTTAGTTTAGTTATTAAAATTACGCTCTACGGAATATTAAAAATAAAAGAGAGACTCTAGGGTTAAGTTTAATTTTTCAGATTCTTGAAGTTACAATTTTTAACACAACTTATTTATGATTGAACTTATTTGTGATTGAATTTATATATATGATAGAGATAATCTTCCTTTATATTTTTATGTTATACACAATCTTGTAAATCATGTAGTTTGTTCTATAATAATTGAAATACGAACATTCTATAACGTGACCAACTTGCCCTGTGATACAGGATCAAGTTGCCTAGTAACATAGGATAATGCAAGATTCACATTGTGTTGACATCTAACGTACGATATCGATATCCAATAGGAGAATTAATTTTCTGAAAGCAAATGTCACTACTGTAGTCAGAAACTGTAGGAAACAAAATCTACTATTGGATATCGGATTGTCGTATATCGGACACATTGTGAATCCTATATAGATCACATAAAATATATATTCTGATTAGTAGTTACTAATCTAATGTAATTTAGTTTTTACAAGAGGTCTCCACAGTTCCTCCACGGTCTTCTGCCGGCCCTTAAATATTATGAACTCGTCCATTCATATACTCGATTTCAATCATTTTATAAATAAAAATTGCTTTTATTACCCGAAACAGTGTATTGTATATTTCTAGGAAAAACTTCGTTTTGAATAATAAGACGCCAGCAATATAAGCAAGCATATAAAAAAGAAACATGATTCTTGATCCAACGACCCAGTTTCTCCTAATGGATATTCGGAAATATTGTAACTAAGACTTTAAAGACGTATCTCAAAAATATTGAAAAAAGTTTGAAAAAATGTACAGATTAATTCATATTGTACTTAAAAGTGATAGAAACAATTTGACAATAATTAAGAAAAAATTATTCCATTTTTAAATGTAAGCCCAGTAAACATAGTATCATGACATAATATTATTAATGGCGCAAATTAATATTAATTTACGTCTTTAACGTCAATTTGCTGCTCGTGATCTTGTTGCTTGGGAATATATTTATCTGTATTGTTACAGAAAATATATGATATGTTCAGCCAAAAGAAAGATCATTAAAAAATAAGAACAAAGATTTTAATTTATATATATATACACACACACACACTATATTTTAAATATTTAGAAGGATGTATACAAAGTTTCATTGTGTGATTCAAAGTACTCTTTACTTCTCTCTTTACTCTTTACTTCTCTTATAATTAAAGTTCCCTTGTTTAGAATTGTAAGTATTGTAAGAAAGTGTTTGTGAGCATGCTTACAATTCCATATAACATGTATGTTCTTTTTTTATATTTAGTATTTATAGTATTTTTTCATTTCTCCCAGGCATATTCCAAAACATCCAAAAAAATGTCCAAAACATTTTAACTAGTATATTATAAGAGTCAGAAATAATATATATCAAATAAATAGGGTAGAAAAGTGACATTGAAATAAAAATATTTTGTTATTTAATTATATCGTATGTACGTATGTACCATTTTCCTACAAAAAAAAAGATATTAACGTATTTTTAATTTCCAATGAATTTTTGCAGAGAATATATAGGCAATACATCCTTAAATGCAGTTTTTTCGAAATTGACGTACAAGATTTCTCAAAAATTATTGAACTTAAATTGACATACTTTTCGTATGAAGGGCTCTTAAAGTGGAAAAATGCAAAGAACTTTTACATATTCGCTTGTCGAAGCACGTACTTTGCATAGTTACCTTTGGTCATTGGGATTGTTAAAGATCCAGTCAAATTTCCTTATCACCGTATACTATATAAACTATAATCATAATGATATAAAATTAATATTTAAAAATTTTTACTATATATACATATAACATGTTCCATTTAACTTTTGAATTTTGATATCTCAAATACTAAAGACATTAATAAAAAATTCACATAATTCACAAATTTGTAGGATTTTAACGTAAGAAGGGAGATGAGTGATATGAAATATTTACTTTACCTTAGAATGATTAAATAAAATCTTGCTAGCGCTATCATTTCTTTAAATGTAATTATACGGTTTTTTAACATAAATTGATTCCTCTGGTCTTTCTGCATATAATAGTACTAGAATAAAATCATAGAAAAGTGAATACTGTTCGAGATATTTTACATTTTATTCTGATAATTCTTTGTACAAGGTATACAATATCTCATAATATATATACACACACAGATACACATATTTTTCGATAACTTCACCTAAATACTTTTGTACATAGAATGATAGATGAAATCAACTATTCTTTTACTGTTGTAAAAGAAAATATAACGAAACCTTGAACAGAACTCCATTATATGATCGATGAAATCGGTTGTTATAAAAAGAAAATACATACGGAAACTTTAAATAAAATTCCGTACATTTTACAGATTTATTAATGCACCAGTATGTAAAGATTAGTATCACGAATCGATTTCTTTCGTCATTCTATATACAAAAGTATTAAAATTAAGTGGTCGAAAAAAGTGAATAGTTTACGAGATAATTCATATCTTGTATTTAAAAATAACAAGATAAAATATCTTGTGAAGTATTCACTTTTCGATAATTTTATTCTAGTACTTTTGCACGTAGAATGACCAGAGACATCGATTTATGCTGAAAAAACCATATAAAACTTTCATTTAGAAAATTAAATTTGGCATTGACAAATTTGACAGAGTTTCTCAAGGTTATTCTAAAGTCAGTTAAAATATCTTTTCCCCTCTTCATATCTTATAACTTTTGTTGGGAACATTTTTTCATATTGTTTTTGATTTTTGAAATATTGAACTGTGTTTTATATAAGAGTTATGTGAGTTAAGTAAGAATTACGTGAGTCAATCTGTACATATATATAAGGTGTTAAAAAAAAGTATTCCAAATTTACAGGGCAGATAGTACTCATTATATTGAGCAAAAAGTGTTTATTAAACATGGGTCGAAAAGTTAACTTTTTCAGAATTATAAACATTTTTCAATTTTGATAACGCAAATTATTATGCTTCCATTGATCATGCGCGGTCAATAAACGCGAGCAAATATCTTACTATATTATTTTATTATTACATTGCTTACAATAAGTGTTCCACGTTAGAGATTAAAAGAAGGGGGAAAAATCCGATAACACAGAGACCACAATTTCAAGTATCTCGCGTTATCTCCGAGAGGCGTGTTCCGAAAAGTGCTGTTCAACGCCTATCACACGGCCTTGTTGACCATGAAAACCCGACGGTATTCTCACGTACCGGATGGGCTAACCGACGAAACGCGAGACTTGTGCAATTGCTACTATACCCGTCGCGGCCGTTAATTATGTGACGGCGGCTCGTTACCGGTCGGCGATTAGATAAAGAACCGACGACGCGGCAAATCGGCGGTTACGATCGTGAAAACGTGACTTCCCCGCTCTTCACTACTTTGTCCGCGCACACGTTGTGTCCGGTCTATCGTGCGCGCGCGCGCGCTACTGCTGACTCGTATATGTAAACGATCAATTTCACAGTTGTCATTACCTCTAGCCCATCGCCGTTCACTCGCTTACTCATTCACGCACTCGTTCACGTCGTCATTGAGGAAGCACGATTATTACGCAATTTGGTAACACATACACGTCTCGCTGATGGTCCGTATACACATATACCGCTCATATTTATTCGTCGTACGCGCGTATACGCGTTTGCTAGTCGCCAGCTACGCGTGCGTTGAAAAATTTGAGCCAGCAAGAATGAAGTCGTATCATCAACGCGATTCGTTCACCTTTATCCGATATTCCTGGGAAATATCTAGAACCGCGCGTGGGCATGAAATAACTCGCCCGCGCACTTTCGATTCGTATCTCGTTCTGTCGCGAGTACATTCAACTATGAAAACTGGTAACACAGAATAGTCGCGTATACAAATAAATTAGGTCAAACTGAACAAAAAATTTTTCTACCATTTTGTGAACAAAATTTAAATTTTTAGTTAATTCTAAATCTAAAAAGATTCGTGAATAAAATCGCATCATACGATAGCTGTGATGATGACGTTTGCCGCTGTATACTTGTATATTAGGTCAAACTGAACAGGAAAGTTCTCCCCCCTATTCTTCATTTTCCAAATAATCACGTAGATATTTAGTTATTAATTAAAAAAGATTAGTGTATTATCGCTCGTAACTGTATACCAAATTTCTTTAATTAATAATTAAACATATATATACTCATTTGGAAAATAGTAGAGGACTTGTTTGTTCAATTTGGCCTAATATATAAACATACAGCGGTAGATGTCGCCAACACAGTTAATTTACTATATAGCGCGTAATCATTTACGAATTTTCTTTGATTAATAACTTGAAATTTTACGTGGTTGTTCGCAAAATAGTAGAGGAATTTTTTGTTTAGTTTGACCTAATCTACTTGTACACCGCGACTCCTCTGTGAGTTACCGGATACCCTGTGATGTGTTTGTTTTTATGTGTTTGTTTTTCAGGTACAAAACTAATTCTTCAGAGTTCAGTTTAGTGAAAAGAATTTTGTTGCATCTAAAAATGTACTCAGAATTGGTGACATACGACTGAATTCTTTTTGAATTCTCTGTACTATTTGGATCTTTAACAAAAGAAAAGAGAACTTGTTATTATTTCTTATTATTTCTTTCTATTACGCGCAATATAGTAAATTAACTATTATATTACGTGCTATAGGGTAAACTCGGATATGATGGCCATACCGGAAAGATGGCCATAGACTGTAATTTCTCTAATAATTGCAAAACATTGCATTTGTGTAATCAGTCACAAAGATAATCACAAAGATAATATTTATCATAGTGTATGTTTAGAAATAGCAAGATATAGAAATAGCATTACATTTTTAGAAATAGCAAGATCATGAATATTATACTATATTTTTATTTTCGATTACCTGTAAAATTTCTCATGTATCCACTAAAACTTGCTGTAACTTCGAATAAATTACAGTTAAACTATCACAATCAACGTTAGATACACAAAGTAGGTATATAAATTGTAATAAAACATGCATTTTTATTTTCGTTTTCACTATTTGTTTATAAGTACTATTATAATCGTCTTTCACTCACATTTTGGGTAAGATGGCCTACTATCATTCCAACATTTATAAAACAAAAGTCGTTATATTTCAAAAATTACTTTAAATATTACACTAATTAAATCTTATATGCAATATGTTTTGATCAAAAATTGGGTTTAGAATTTAAGTTTTGTAATAGAGGTTTCTGTTTTATATGTATATTATATTTTTCACAAATAATATGTATTAAATATTCTATACTAAAATGAATATGTCAAATTACGTTTTTTTCATTATTTTATAAAATAATAAGTGCAGAATCTTGAACATAAAATATGCATGGGTCATGTGTTCCTTATGGCCATCTTGTCTTAAACATTTAGGTAAAATGGCCAATGCTCATATTTTGATATTTTTGTAATAAATAATTTCACTGAAGTATTTTCCTTTTAATTTTGATGGTATTATATACTGTAGGCTTCAGTGAAATAATGTGTCAAACGCTATTAAGAAATAACAATAAGAAATGTATTTTTTTTGCATTTTAAAAAAGTATGACCATCTTATCCGAATTTATCCTATAGTAAATTAACTGTGATGGCGACATCTGCCGCTGTATGTTTATATATTAGGTCAAATTGAACAAAAGAATCCTCTACCATTTTCCAAATGACTACGTATATGTTTAATTATTAATGACATAACATACTTTATTTAATTATTAATTAAAAAAGTTTGGTGTACAGTTACGCGCAATATTATATAATATTATATATTATATAATATGTACATGAATTTTTATACTTATTATGAAATCCTTCTTTTAATGTACTGATCGGACTTCTAACCTGAAAGCTATATCGAGAAAAATTATTTCATACTTTTTAAAACTTTGAGGTTTTTGAAGGCGAACATATTTTATATATATATATATATATATATATATATATATATATATATATATATATTTTTTTTTATTTATATATATTTTTAGCGAACATTCTCTATCGTGGTTTTCTTTGTTGAGTCTCTTTCCTTCTCTTTTCTTTTCTTTTCTTTATTGGAAGAGTGGATCGCTTGGCATTCGTCACGCACCCCAACGGGGGTCCATAATCTATGCGTGAGGGTCAACTTGCGTCGGGATTGATTCGAATTCGTATAGAAGACAGCTCCCGAAGGGTTCATTAATATATTATACAGAGTGGCGGTTCGTTCGTCATTCTGATTCATCGTCAAAAAAGGAAATAGATGTCACTGTAGAGATGTAGACTGTACATAAAAGAAAAGAATTTATTTATTTCGACGATTTCGCAATGGAAACAGGTAATTTAGTCGTACGATACTTCTATCTTTAATTTTCTCCAAAAATCTCTGTCAACACAATTCTAATGAATGGCGCTACTCTCATGCGCTATATATGCGAATCTAAAATCAAAGAAAAATAAAATTATTTTAAATTAAATATATTTTTAGCCAGTAAGAAAAAACCGATGTTGGAGTCAATATTTTGCTTGAAAGAATAATAATGTTTGATATGTTTAGAAATAAAATAATATCGCGTCGTAAAGTTACTCGCTTTACATTATAACGCTTAGTTCTCTTTCTTTCTTAGGCCGGTTCTACAATACATCGTATGTCGGAGTCGGATGTCGGAATGCAATCAATGGTCCAATCAGAAGAACTCGAAAAACAAATTCTCTGATTGGCCTATCGACTGCGTTCCGACGTCCAACAGCAACATACGACGTATTGTAGAACAGGCCTTAGAGTCGACTTATGGCTCCTGCACACAGGAGGCGATAATGTTTGCCGCGCGGCGGAAGTTCGCGCGATAGCCAATCAATATGCTGCTTTCCGTAATAACCTTCTAGCTCTTACGGAAAAACAACATATTGATTGGCTGTCGCGCAGGCTTTCGCCGCGCGGCAAGCATTACCGCGTCCTGTGTGCAGGAACCATTACTGATTTGTGCTGATCAAAGGTTTTGAGTTTTGTCGATGACTGTCACCAACACAACGACAGAGATGACAAAGACAGAGGTAGACGAGACAGGGAGGTTGGTTCTCGTAATCGCGATTACGGAATACTGTTGATCATTCGACGAATATACTGGCGAGTGTGTTTCCATTGAACCGGCATTATCGGAAGCGTTCGTTATCCAAATGCGGCCGCCCCCGAAGTCGTTCTTGAAAATCGGCCTTCTGCTACTTCGTATCTCGTGAATATCTCTCTCACTCTTTTCCTTATTCTCTTGCTCTCTTCTACCGCGTCACGTGTCGAATGCGCTTCAACCACGTGTTTATCTATTTCTTTCAACAGAGAGAGAGAAAGAGGGGGGGGGGG
>NW_022639682.1:369326-376156 GCF_010583005.1 Odontomachus brunneus
GGGGGGGGGGGGAGAAGGTCACAGTTAGTATCGCGATTATTATGAGAAAGCTGACCGGCTCATTCGAATATCGATATGTCGGATTATACACTGACAATATCGAGAGAGCGTGAAGAAGGAAGAGAGAAAAATTATTGATTTTCGAAAGTGACACTCACGATAAAAATACTAAATCTATCACTTGCTTAAATATGATTGCCATGACAAAATATTAATATTATTTTTTACCCATGCATACAAGATAGTATGGACCATAGTATTTTGAAAGTGGTATACTACCTTTTTTGCTGCCTGTTCATATATGTTTGAGTGATGTTCACATTGTACATGATGTATGGCGTAACAAAATCAGATTCCTACAGGTCTTTCAGCTATAGTATTTGTTCTGCAGATTATAACGGAGAGACAACATGTTCTTTCGGTTGAGGCAACTATATACAGGGTATCTAAGATTCTTCTCCGCAATTTTTGTGTGACCGTATAACAGATCAAAGTGAACATAAAAATCCTATACCGTTTTGCGACATTCGCAATAATAGTCGAAATATTAATTAAAGGAGATTGATGAATGATTACGCGCGATATGATAGATGAGTTGTAGTGGCGATATGTCCTGTTGTGTATATTAGGTCAAGTTGAAAAGCCCTTTATCATTTCACAAATGACCATGTAGATTTTTAGTTACTAATAAAAGGAAATTGTTATATTGTGTACAATATAATTGTGTACAATAATGCATGGATCTTTAATTAATATTTAAAAATCTATATAGTCACTTGCAAAATGGTAGAGAACTTTTTTGTTCAGTTTGACCTAATATATAAGTACATAACGGCAGACGACGCTACTGCAACTCATCTATCATATCGCGCATGATCATTCACCAACCTTCTTTGATTAATATCTCGAGATTTATTGCGAATATCGTAAAATTATGGAATTTTTATGTTCACATCAATCCGTTTTACGTTGCCACAAAAGTTGTGGAAGAGTCTGGGACATTCTGTATATGAGAATATTCTAACGGAACATTATACGTATCATAAGAATTATAACTATGAGAACTATATAGATAAGCTATATAACAACACTAACTTTAAGTGCTATACAGGGTGTCCTGAAACTATCGGATGTTATTTTAATGGCAGATTCTTTAGAACATTTTAAACGAAAACTTTCATACAAAAATGTCGAGGCTATAATAGTTTTCAAACGGGAAGCGATTATATTTCACCAATAACAGGGCTGAGATTTCGCGCGCTCAGGCACGTGGAAATGACAAGTGATAAAGTTGCTCCTATGAATGTCACTTTTTTTATATCATGATTATTGTATAAATTTACAATAACATTGTCATAATGTTTTGCTGCTTCTCTACACATTGCATTAGCATATTTTTTTATATGAATAACAGTTGTAAGATATCTTAAATATAATTCAAGTAAAAATGACATTTCAACTTAATCTGTCAAAGTGTCGATCAATTATTACCATGAAGGTATCCATTATTCTATACTGCATGTGGCACCTTTATCACTTGTCATTTCGGCGTACCTGAGCGCGCGAAATCTCAGCCCTGTTATTGGTGAAATATAATCGCTTCCTGTTTGAAAACCATTATAGCCTCGACATTGTTATATGGAAGTTTTCGTTTTAAAATGTTCTAAAGAATCTGCCATTAAAATAACATCCGGTAGTTTCGGGACACCCTGTATATATTTAACTTGAAATCACATACATTTTCTCTTTAACATACAGAATATGTGAATGTAATAACTAAAGCAGTTTTCTCCATGCACATAAAAATCATCAAATTTTCGAAACAGGCGCGCGTTAACTTGTAAAAAAGAAAACTAGATCGACGCGCACTAGGATCTACAAGACGCCGGTGTCCGCGTCGTTTTCTGTTTCTTCGTAGTTTTTTTCTTGCGAAAAGTAAAGTATTCGTCAAATCATCGGGAACATTGCAGGATAAGAGGTAATCAGTTTTCGAAGTGATGGCGATAAAAATCGAGAACGATCTTCGAAAGATTGGAAATCGTTCAACCCCTCTTGGAAATATTTGCTGTCTTATGTAGCGATTTATGTTGCATGACATTTTTATTAAAACGAAATCTTGGAGTTTATAATCAAACAATATCTTGGAGTTTATAATCAAATTCTGGTGTTAAATTTACTAATAAAGTTCCAAATACAAGATTTTTTTTATTGATATAAACTTGTGTTGTGCTACAATATGTCGTTAATTCTTGCGTATTATATCCTCTGATGAAACGCGACAGTCTGTGATTATTCAGGGACGAACGCTTCACCCCCGCGAGGTGTATTTTTAGCTCGCGCTCATCATTATTAATTTTTAATTCGTCTGATTTTGCCATACATACATTGGTATATTTATTTCCGATCGCCCGCCGATCGTACGTATATTTTGTTGCGTCGTTGTTGTTTCATGATTTTTTTATCGCCCATTTTTTTACAGCATGGCTGCTCAGAATCGTACAGGGTCGCCACGTTATCCAACATTCCCGACGACAACAAAACCGCAGATGGGATGTACAAGGTATACAGAGAGCCCTAATCGGCTCTTCTCCCGCACGAATTCTACATAATTAACGTTTCCAAACGCTGAAATATGTGATGCTACGCTGTTCTGTGGGGCGAAAATATACAAAACGAGAACGTTCTTCTCGTTATCTATCTCTGTATCTCTATCTATTACTCTCCACTTCTTTTATTTTCTTTTCTCTGCTCTTTCTTCTACTTCTTCTTTTCTCTCTGTTCCATTCGCTCGTCACTTTCTTCTTTATGCTGACTTCTGTAATTCCGTCGTTTCTTCGTGGTAACGTCTACTTGGACTTTCTATTGTCAACATGTTTCTCGTTGCTAACTAACTATACGCTTCGACGGGGATTTTTCTCTTCCTCTCGCTATCGCTTCCGAAATTCTCGGATCTTGTCGTAATCTGTGATGTCTTTTGCGTTCTCGTTGCGAGCTTCGCGATCATCTTAACGCATGATGAAGGGATTCAACTTGGTGGTGGACTGGGGACTGACTAGGAGGACGGTATTGTAGTCGCGCTTTAATCACTCGTCTGTCTCGTCGGCGTTCCCTTGAGCGAGCCGTTTTATAATTGTGATTCAACGCGTCGACGATAAGTGCGTAGGGTGAGATAAGATTACACCAATAGAAGAAATTAAGGTCAGAAAACAAATCGGAAAACAAGTCACAAAAAAATTACTACGATTAGAAAGCAAATAAAAACCAAACATTGTTAATCTTGTCTATTATTTCATGGTCCAATAATTATTATTTCATTATTTATTTCATTATTTTATTAACCTATTATTCACCTATTTTATTCACCTATTATTTTATGGTCCAATAAAAGAAATGCTTTGACTCCAGATTCCATTGCATGGGTAAGTTTTACAGGTACCGTCTTGCGTTTACTACCAGTGATTTACTACCCGTCATTGTTTAATAACAATGACCAATAAGTAACAAATGAAATTCAAATGATTACGATTCTTTTTACTTCAATTAGAAGCCGCTTTGTCGCTTAGAATTTTTGGCATATACAAAGTATCCCATTTTAATCGATACAGCTGGATACTTGAGAAATTAAGGAAGACATAAAATATTTTTTTCAGCGAAACTTGTAGGGGGGGGGGATCTTAAGAAAAAAAGAATCTTAGGGAAAAAAATAGTGGTACTTACTTAACCTCGGAATGATTTTGGATTTGATTTTGAAAAACCTGTAAAGATCAACTTTAATTTTTTAAATGGAATCAAATAATTTTTCTAAATCGATTTTTTTGGTTATATTGAGTATGAGTAAAAGAATTGAAATAAAGTATAAGTATTTTCCAACATATCTTACATTTTATCTTGATATTTCTCAGTATCAGATATTTTCGGCATTTTTTCGATATTAGATATTTTGAGATCTGAAATTTCCTATCTTACAACTATGAAATTAGATCAAGATATGGAATGTCTTGTAAACTATTAATTTCTCGGCAACTTTATCTTATTATATTTATACATAGAATGATGAGAGAAATTGATCGGTTATATTAATATTTGCAAATTAGTGCAACAATAAATTTGTGAAATTCTCAGAATTTTGTTTACAATTGCTATATGTTCTTTTTATAAATCCAAGGTGAGGATTTATTGAAAAGTAAATATGTCAAGAGATATTTCATATTTTGAATTGTATGTGGGTGTATGTAAACAAGAATATCAAAATTAAATATAAAATATCTCGAAAAATATGCACTTTTCGATGTTTCTATTCCAGTGCTTTTATGTGCGGAATTACCGGAAGATTCGATTTATATTAAAAACACTAGTTTATAAATAGCTTATAAATTAATTTATAAATCATAAAAAATTTCATAAAAGAAGTAAAGTTAACTTTGATAGGGTTTTTCAAGATCATTCCATGGTCAAATAAATGATACTATTTTTCATTTATCTATTTATGACGTAAATGGATAAATAAAGTCCCCCTCTGGTTATAAAAAAAACAGATAAGTAACAAATATAAGCTTACATGATAGGATAAAGTAGGATCGTATAAAGAAAATCATAGCGAGAACAAAATATACAGTGAATAATCAATATAGTGAGACACATAACTTAGATCGAAGTTTACAATGCTATATTAAAAGAGTATTATTATTATATCGAAGTTTACAATTATATATTAAAAATGTCAATAAGTTTAAATCTTTCATTAATTAAGCTATATGTATGATTAATGGATTGAAACACTCTATATAATATTCGATGAAAGTTAATCGCAAATATCAGATATCTTCTCTACAAGGAATAATAAATCCAATAAAACCTAAAAAATTAGAGAAATCATTGCGTCCAGCTGAAATATTACGACAGAATAGAAGATCACATTAATGATCTTTCTGCTGTCAAGGAACAAGATGTCGTTGATGTTGATAGTATATAAATCATGATAGTAGATGAACATTAGTTAACCAAAAGCTTAATAGTAGGGTAAATAAGTGACTATTTGTTTTCTTCAAAATCCTACAATTTTTGTTGAGAATACTTTTTCATATCTTCTTTCATTTTCGAGATATTCAGCTGTATCGATTAATATAGAACACAGATTTGCGGTTAGAAACGATATTTTTCGTGTTGTATTATTCCGAATGACTGTTCTGTGTATTTGCATTGTGAAAGACATCGTCGTTATAATATTTATTAATTTTTTTGTGTGAGAAAAAGGTTTAAATGTTTGAAAACGGAACGTTTGTTTTTGTTATTGGACGATGAAATAATAGACAAGATTACGTAAGAAATTAAGAGTATATGGGTCTTATTTACTTTTTAATTTATTCATGTGAGTCTTTCAGAACCTTGTCTCCCCTTCAAAGTTAAGAGAAATAGTGAGAGAGCTTTTGAACGTGGGTAGATCCGAACGAGACAACGAGAAGAGAAACACACATGCGCAATATCCGAGAGAAGAAAAGTTGAAGAGACTTTCGGTCTCGTCGACATGCTGCCGGAATCTTCGTTGCTCATCGATCACTTTCGCCGCGATAAACGTCTTTGAAACGCTTTTTTCATTACAGTGCAATCGTATTTCGTCTTACAATTATTATGCACGATATCGTCGCGGTCGCTCGGTCACCTCGTTTCTCGCCGCTATCGTTATCTCGCAATCGATCTTTTCTGCTGCGACTGCTGCAACGGCAACTTCTCTCGCTCGGCACTGGAATGAAATCTCGGTTCTCGTGTAAACCGAGACGCGCTCGACGATAATCCTCTTCGTTTTAATCATTCGATTATTAATGGACGCAACATGTGATCGTCTCGTGATCATGCTCTTCTCTCGAGGCTTCATATAACGGAGATTATATTAAAATCGCATAATGCAGATAGATATCGACACGATATCATGCGACGATATGAAAAGGTGTTACCAAGAAACTACACTCTTGATAACGCTCCGTTTGTTTGTTTTTATTAACAGTCGCGGCGGAAGAATCCAAAGCGGAGGGGGGACAATTTAGATGACTTGAAGCAGGAGTTGGACATTGACTTCCACAAAATCTCACCCGAGGAACTGTATCAAAGATTTCAGACGCACCCCGAAAACGTAAGTAACAAGGTCGATTATACTGATTATAGATTCATAGACGAGAACAAATCCGATCATGTTTAATCGAACTTGAACCGAAAGATTGATCGGCGGATCGTGGCGCGCCATGAGAAATCAAACTACTAGTCATTCATTTTTGGCAAGTGTGAAATAAGGAAAAACTAAAATCAAGATTATTCGACGTTGCTGATCGAAAATACTAAAACTGCACACATACAAAGAGAATATTATAATTTTTTTATATAAATTATTAATTAATAAATTATTTTTAATTTTATCGTATTTTTTCTAGTAATACAAAAGTAAATTGTCAGAGTTTATTTTGTTAAAAAATATAATAAATTTTTTAACGATAAAACTTCGGTTTATACACGGAAAAAATGCTGTTGTATCAATCGAAAAAGCTACAAAATTTACAACTAAAGTAGATTCTTTTTATACGTGTGTTCCTTGAAATTAACGTGTACTATTTTTACTATCTTCTAAAAATTACATATAAGATTTGGATAAAAAACTATTGTGATATTAAAAACTAATATACAGACACCGAAATGTTAGAATTATTAAATATTTTGTTTCTAAAATAGAGTAGTGAAAAATTCACATTTTATAGCGGTATTCCCAATATATATATATATATATATATATATATATATATATATATATATATATATATATATATATATATATATATATATAT
>NW_022639682.1:376422-386247 GCF_010583005.1 Odontomachus brunneus
TATATATATATATATATATATATATATATATATATATATATATATATATATATATATATATATATATATATATATATATATATATATATATACTTTAGTATTTTGTTCGATATTTAATATTTTCTTCAATTGTATATATTAAACAAAGTTAAATAATAGCATAGTATTTTGCTAATATAGCCTCCTAAGCCATATGTAGATGTTGATAATGTTAATGATATGCCTCTTTTTGGAGATTTTGGTATCAAAGCAGTTATTTGATAAACGATTGTAACTCTCTACTATTAATCTATAGTTCACGTTACATATACCGTAAATTTTTTGAAAAAATAATTGAAGTTAAGTTTAAAAATCTATTTTGTGTACAAACTTCTTTAAGAGTTTATTTTAAATAAATTTATAAATTTGTACCGCGCCATGAAAAATCAAACTACTCACAAAATACTGTGTTTCTTAAACAAAATAAAGTTTTTAAATTTACTTTAGTGGAGAGAGCCACATGTTATCACCCCTTTTTCTTTTCGACCCATTATATAGTGTCGCCACATTTTTATAAATATCGTCCCAAGTAATAAACATTATATAACTTTGAATCTACAATTGATTAGACGATATTTCGATAAATATAGTCATTAAATTTTTTAATTTAAAATATCAATTACCAACAAAGTTTTTGTTTATAAAATGTAAGGAAAGAGTCATAATACCACCTTTTCCTCTATATATTTATTTCAGAGTTTTATTTCATATTAACAGTGATACTTAAATAGTGAAATAAATGCTTAGAATGCTTAATTTTGTTTTATAAATAATAAATTTGAGTAATTCCCCTAGTGTTTTTAGTTCCAATAATTATGCTATTGAGTCAAGAAGAGTTACTCTAATTACAGCGTTGATAATAAATTTCATTGATATAGCATTTTTTCTGTGTAAAATATAACACACACACACACACACACATAAATATATATATATATATATATATATATATATATATATATATATATATCGTTTTATAAAACGGAAGATTAATGAATCAAAACGAAATATGTTGAAATATTTTTTTTATAAAACATACAAAATTCGCGTTACAACCATGACGCATTAAATTTTTCTTGTATTTTTTTTATCGGCGTTGAAAGAAAAATGTTAAACATATGTGTAAATAAATTCGAAACTCGCGATCTATGTATAGAATATAGACTAATAGATATGAGGGGAATGTTTTCAGGGCCTCAGCCACGCAAAAGCAAAGGAGAACCTGGAGAGGGACGGGCCAAACGCCCTGACGCCGCCGAAACAGACCCCGGAATGGGTGAAGTTCTGCAAGAATCTGTTTGGCGGTTTTGCCCTGCTGCTGTGGATCGGTGCGATCCTCTGCTTTATCGCGTATTCGATCCAGGCCACGACCAGCGAGGACCCGAACGACGACAATCTCTACCTGGGCATCGTCCTCGCGGCGGTCGTAATAGTCACGGGTATATTCTCATACTACCAGGAGAGCAAGTCGAGCAAGATTATGGAGTCGTTCAAGAACATGGTGCCCCAGTTCGCCACCGTGATCCGGGAGGGTGAGAAGCTTACCCTGAGAGCAGAGGACCTTGTGCTCGGCGATGTCGTCGATGTAAAATTCGGCGACCGGATACCGGCCGACATTAGGATTATCGAGGCACGGGGATTCAAGGTAGACAACAGTTCGCTAACGGGCGAGTCTGAACCGCAGTCGAGGTCACCCGAGTTCACGAACGAAAATCCACTTGAGACAAAGAATCTCGCTTTCTTCTCGACAAACGCGGTGGAAGGCACGGCAAAGGGTGTGGTGATCTGCTGTGGCGATCAGACGGTGATGGGAAGGATTGCGGGTCTTGCGTCCGGTCTGGATACCGGTGAGACGCCGATTGCCAAGGAGATACACCATTTTATTCATCTTATTACTGGTGTCGCTGTCTTCCTCGGCGTCACGTTCTTCATTATTGCCTTCATTTTGGGTTACCACTGGCTCGATGCCGTCATCTTCCTCATAGGCATTATCGTGGCGAATGTACCCGAAGGTCTTCTAGCTACCGTGACCGTGTGCCTGACCCTGACCGCCAAGCGAATGGCCTCAAAGAACTGCCTGGTGAAGAATCTTGAGGCCGTGGAGACTCTGGGCTCGACTTCGACCATCTGCTCGGACAAGACGGGAACTCTGACGCAGAATCGTATGACAGTAGCGCACATGTGGTTCGACAATCAGATTATCGACGCCGACACCACGGAAGATCAGTCCGGCTTGCAGTACGACCGTACCAGTCCTGGATTCAAGGCGCTAGCAAAGATCGCAACCTTGTGCAACCGCGCCGAGTTCAAGCCAGGCCAGGAAGGTGAACCGATTCTGAAAAGAGAAGTGAACGGCGACGCATCCGAGGCCGCGTTGCTCAAGTGTATGGAACTTGCGTTGGGCGATGTGATGGGCATTAGGAAGCGCAACAAGAAAGTCTGCGAGATTCCCTTCAACTCTACCAACAAATATCAAGTATCTATACACGAGTCGGACGATCCCAACGATCCCAGGCATCTGTTGGTGATGAAGGGCGCTCCCGAAAGAATTCTGGACAGATGCGCGACTATATTTATCGGCGGCAAAGAGAAGGTGAGACTAGCCTCATACGTTCCTATTTTAAGTAAATGATTATAAGGTTCATTTATTAAAATCAAATAATAATAAAGAGCGATAAAAACCGATTGCAAATCTAATTTATATGTATTTATAATGTACATATGCAATTATTTTATCCAGTCATGAGCAACGGAATAGATCATCTGCATAGATTACATGCACGCCCGTCAACTTTAAGTGCGGCTTAAAGTACTTCTCTGTGTTTGTACACATTACGTACGTTATAAGAATTATTCGCTGCCTATGATCGAGAATCATTCATAAACTGTAATTTCGGTTGAGAATGACAATAATATATGATCAAAACATTCCTATAATGAAATAATTTGTACCTGCGTGAGTATATGTGTGTGTCTGTATACGATATATTATAAATATATGCAAATTAGATCTGCAATCAACTATATCATATCTTTTATTATTATATGGCTTGTTCTTATTTTATTTTATTACTCTTAACAGTAATAAACAGTAATAAAGCAGTAATAAGCAGTAATAAATGACAAAAAGCTGACTTGCGTTATAAACGATATCTCTCTCGGATATTCTTACACTTGCTCGACTCTAATATCCGTTGATATCGTAGGTTCTCGACGAGGAGATGAAGGAGGCGTTCAACAACGCCTACTTGGAATTGGGCGGACTCGGTGAACGAGTGCTCGGCTTTTGTGATTACACACTGCCGTCCGACAAGTTCCCGGTTGGTTTCAAGTTCAACTCTGACGACCCCAACTTCCCGGTTGACGGACTCCGCTTCGTGGGCCTGATGTCTATGATCGACCCGCCGAGGGCTGCGGTACCCGACGCGGTCGCCAAGTGCCGTTCCGCCGGCATCAAGGTCATCATGGTAACCGGTGACCACCCGATCACTGCCAAAGCCATTGCCAAATCCGTCGGCATCATCTCTGAAGGTGCGCGTATACGCAAGCCCTATATGCTAACTAATCCATGATAACCGCTATCGAATGAGATTAGATACGCAAAGACGCGAAATGCTTTGCCCTCTCGTTTTCTTTCTATCTGTCTCGGTTACGATGTTTTATAAGTTTAATCTTTCAATGACAAGTAATTTTAGATAATAGATCATATTCGCGAGTTTATGACGATCCTATTTACACACAGAATTCACTCTGTGAGGCTCGATTTTATTGGAGATTATTAAGCTAAGCAAAAAGAATATGACGCAATAACATTTAGCTCTTTAATTGAGCTTTTTAATTTGAATCATTATTATTTATTTTTTACGATACACATATGTATGGGTGTATAAGGGCGCACCAACGATATTTTTTGCGATCTGAATCTGGATAGCGAATAGACCCAATAATAATAAACGCGTTAAGGCTCTGCTATTTCTAGAACGGCCATATTGGTTTGTTGACGTCAGAAGCGAGAAATGACACACCGAAAATTAGTTGCGTTTTATTGCTTTATTTTTTATTTCTCCCTAAAGAACTAAATATTTTCCTAATCCTGAAATCTGTAAAAAATACAGCAAACGCAGATATCTGGCTGATATATCACGTAGCGTCGTAAAATAATTTTTGAAATAATGCTACATTTTTCGGCTATCACGGTGGTTTGTGACAGCTGAAATTAGCATGTATGAACACATTTAATTTTTCGATTTTCATAATGTATCACCAGTATCACTGAATTTGCTGCTGTGAGGATCACGATAATATATACACTTTACAGAGAAACTGCAAAAAACGCGATAAAACGCAACTAATTTTCCGAGGTGTCAAGCGAGGCCTAACGTGAACTTGGTCTAGTGTTAGCCAATCAGCTACGTTGACACGGTTATTTCGTGTTCTCGATACTACTAGGCGCTACCGTCAATTCAGACTTTCTGCGGCGAGATTTACTGAAGTTTCTTGTATTTTACGTGACAATCTTCACTGCGAGTAATTATTTGTCCAAGAATCAAGAGATCGAATCTAACATATTTCTTGAACATTATTACGTGAAGAATACTCGGTCAGTTAATTATTTATTAAATGCAATTTAAGTCTACGTAAGTTTGAAGTAATAGCTAATTTGCGACTGTCGCTTGATACAACTTTGTCGACATCAACTTCCTTTCTTCCCATCAGGTAACGAGACTATTGAGGACATTGCGCAACGGTTGAATATCCCAGTGTCCGAAGTAAATCCTCGCGAGGCTAAAGCCGCGGTCATCCACGGAACCGAACTCAGGGAACTGAACTCCGACCAATTGGACGAAATTCTCAGGTACCACACCGAAATTGTGTTCGCCCGTACCTCGCCTCAGCAAAAGCTCATCATCGTCGAAGGCTGCCAGCGAATGGGCGCGATTGTTGCCGTAACTGGTAAGTTGTCGCTTAAAGAGAATATCGTGGCAAGATATATCTTTATCGTTCACATTGTCAAAAAACGTTTTATCTTAGAGTAGCAATCAATTTCTTAACAATGCATGTTTTAATACTTGATATCAGAGTTGGGTAACTAGTTAAAAGTTAATTATTTTTTATTGAACTTAATCAATTTTAAATGAATTGAGTTTCAACTTAAATTAGTTAAATGCATTAACTTTGACTTATTAACTTATTTTCATATAAGATAATATAACTCTTATATTAAAATTATTGCGGGCTGCTTACAATGCAGAATACGGAAAATTAAAAATAATGTCAGCAGATTTTAATCTGCTGGCATTTTCTTTTTCGTCTCTCTGAATGTCAGTGTTTTTTTCTCCTATGAAATCCTGAGCACACAATTGGTAGTTTCTTATAAAACCCATGTTTTCATTATGTTATGTAAATTTAATCTACGATTAAAAAGTTAATAATGCAAGAAACATATATTGTTTTGTATAATTAACTCTTAGGATTGGTTTTTCAATAGCAGTTTAAACTTGGATTCAAATTTAAACTCTATTCTAACAATGCGGTTTTGTTTTTAAACAGAGTTTAAGTTGAAATCTTAGTTTAAACTATCGTTGAAAAACCGGCTCTTAGTAAGTTAACTTTAATAAGTTAATTTTTGTTTATGTAATTTTTAACTTAATTAAGTTAATTTTATAAGTTATTTTCATTAACTTTTAACTCTCTTTCTTAATTTATAGTTAAAGAAACCTTAACTTACCCAATTGTATCTAATATACATGTATAGCAAGATAATCAAAATAATATTAATTATAATACAAGCACAAATTTTTCTCCGCTCCCTTTTCTTCCAATTAGTCAACACTTATTTATAATCTATTGAGAAGCGATTCAACATCAAGTAGTTTCTCTTTCTGCTGAGATAAACTGACATTTTTACAAAACGTTGAAAATAAATCCACAAAAAACCCACCTCTGATCCAACAAAACCTAAACTTATAATTTTTTTATATCGTAAAACTCTCGGATATTAATAAAATAATTCTTTGTTGCGCGATAAGTGTCTCAAACGTTAACATATTTGATTTATTATTCCAGGTGACGGTGTGAACGACTCTCCTGCTCTGAAGAAGGCCGACATTGGTGTCGCTATGGGTATTGCCGGTTCAGACGTCTCGAAGCAAGCGGCGGACATGATCTTGCTCGACGACAATTTTGCCTCGATTGTGACAGGCGTAGAAGAGGGCCGCTTGATTTTCGATAACTTGAAGAAGTCTATCGCCTACACTCTGACCTCCAACATACCCGAGATCTCGCCTTTCCTGGCGTTCATCCTTTGCGATATTCCTCTGCCTCTGGGTACCGTTACTATTCTCTGCATTGATCTGGGAACCGACATGGTGAGTGATAAAATGTCAGGAAAAATGACCGAATAGTGGACTAATAGTGTACAAAACGTGTGTTAGCTACTCAAATCGAGTCGAGTAACGGCGCGATGTTACGAGGAAGCGCTCTCGCGGAAGTAGGTCTCTCGCGAAATCGCTACTTCGAGCTTCTCGCTGTTGACTAATCGAAATATTTCAGCGCCTGCGCCGCGCCCGTCGCCATACACGATATACGATACCGATGTAATCTCGTAACGTGTACGTGCGCCGCAGAGTCACGAAGGCACACCCTACGACCGCTTTCACGACGATGCGCAGTAGCCTTTGACATTTATAATGATTGATAGATACCACAGCGCACTATACCTGGAATAACCCCCGAACTCGACCTCAGGAAGTAGACCCAGAGGACTCGTTACACGAATCGGGAGTTTCTTCGGAAACACGTCTGACGATATTCTTACTTTGTTTCTTCTCTCTTAGATACCGCTCGACTCGAGAGTACGATGTTACACAACGAAGAAATCTACAACGGTGTCGCTGACAACCAGCTAACAGATGCTCGTCGATTAATATCTTTAGCATTTCCCGTTTCCTTTTAGGTCAATCGCTCTGGTGGAGTTCAAGCGTCACTTATTTAGAACATATTCGTCTCGTATGCAATTATCTCAGAAACGAAGAAGCCAAACGCGTTGCAACTCAAAAAATGAATCGATATACACTTGGTTAGGAAGTGAGAATTGTCGCACAACGAAAGACGCGAGTGGCGATTGAAAAAAAGACTTTTTTCAAGCGCTTTATTATCGCCGCGAGGAAACCGCTCGCTATTTACTCGCGAAAGATACCGCGAGTTTCCTTTGATTCCCCTTTGATATTCCCTGACCCTCAGATATCATTTTCTTAATTAATTTGGTTTTTTTATTTTTCAGTTGATTATTTTCTGTTTACTCTGTACGCTTCATCGGGTGTAAGAATGCCGTCGCCAACAATCCGATTCACTTTTAATCCGATTTCACAATAATCGAACCAGAGGACCGATGATCATATTAGAATTAATAGTTTTAGTCGATTAGTAGAGCTTGAAAAATAGTAATAGATCGATGCGCGGTGATCGACGCGTCTGCATTCTTACACTAGTATCATCAAAAGACATACTCGTTATTTGATTGTTGGCGTTGTTACTGAGCTCTTTGATAATGTGACGTCAGGTACCCGCCATCTCGCTAGCCTACGAGGAGGCAGAGAGCGATATTATGAAGCGACAACCACGAAACCCCTTCACTGACAAGCTAGTTAACGAAAGGTAACACATCACAACAACATAAGCGAATATTGACAACAGCTACACAAGATTTTTTATGGTTCGAAAGAGTCATCGGTGATGATGCGCTGCATTTTCGAAGCCCTGGCCCGATTGACGAGTCAATTTAAACCTCTGAAAGGATCATCGACACACCTTTCAGAGGATTTCGACAGACTACACTCTCGCCAACTCGCCCTCGATATACTTAATTTTAAAGTGAACGTATTGTCGAATACAGATACTCGTCGAAACTCGTTTTTCGGTGTTTGCTTTGCGGATCGGGCCGGAGTTTCGAGAACTCGATCACACGGCGATCGCTCTGTCCGTGCCACACTCTATCGGCTACGTATACATTTCTTCTTTACTTCTGGTGACTTTAGTAGTTAGCTCGTTCCATCTTCCTTATTATTCGACGCGATTATATACGGAGGACACGGAGGAACGACGCGCGTACCTCGTTTCGCGTCTCCTCTCCCATCGATGAGTGCTCGTCATATCTTTGATACTCGACGTATAGGTCGGGAATACAACATGATTCGCGGGCAAATTGATCCCTCGCGCGTTAATAACGTCACCGTTATACTCACACCTTCCTTCTCGCACTTGTTTCCATCCTTCCACGTACTTATTCGCAATTCGATGCAAATTTTATCGACGACTCACCTCGTCGCTACTCAAGTCGTCAAATATTTCCTCTTGCGAATAATAACAATACAATACCAGAGGTGTTGGGTTTCTTTTTTGTTGTTGTTGTTGTTTTATCTCTTCGTTCCTCGTCCCTTTCGCGAATTACGACCTGAACTACTTTGGTCACCGCTGCTAAGGCCGCTTCATGAAGCTCATGCGAGCTAGGGGATTAATTTGCCAAGCCTATCGCTCGTTGTCGAGTGGGACACACTAGGACATAACGTGGACAAGGTAAAAAAAAAATAAAACATGGTGCACGCAGATGCAACGCTCCAGAGGGTATTTAGTCGCTGGAACACGCGAGCTTTACTTTCAGAATCCGATCTTCTTTCTCTATATATATATCTCTCTCTCGCTTTCTTCTTTCCGTCTATTTATCTATCTACCTATCTATCTATATCTATCTCTCTAATCATGTAATAATTCTACAATCGCTCCAAACTGAATTGAATTTCACTAAGCAACGCTTGCTCGTCCACATTTTATCGTCAGTTTTTCTCTGTAATAGCGTGTTTATTCCCGAGAAGAAGATTCCCGTAATGAACGAGAAACATTAATAAATATCGACTCTATTGGACAATACTTCTCTCTATCCCTCTCCTCTCTCTCTTTCTCTTTATCTTTTCTTTTTTATTCATATTTCGTCGGGAGAAGTGAGACGATTGAATCGCGAGACGAGCAAACGCGGATTTTCCCTCTCTTAAAGTATATTTTCTTTCTTTTGTATATCAACGGTCACAGAACTTCTAAAATGATGATCCTCGATCGTATTAATGTTGTTTCGTTACGCCGAAGGTAAGCCAATCTTACTGTGAAGTCTCTCTCTCTCTCTCTCTCTCTCTCTCTCTCTCTATACTTAAGACATATATATATATATATATATATATATATATATATATATATATATATATATATATATATTTCTCTCTATTTTACTTGTACATCATTTCTAGTTTTATTCTCCTTGAACTCAATTTTCCCCATCGTTTTTTATAATTCCTCGCTGCAATCGTCATCCACTCATGATCTGCCAGTGGCTTGAGGTATATATGGGTTGCTGATGAGATATCTACGAAACTTAGAAGCATCGTTGTGAGAAGTCGCATGATCGTTCGTACGAGCCGTTCCCTTTTCGTATTATGCCTTATTCTCCTTATTATTTTCTTTCTCTTCCTTCATACATAAATTTTGCCTCCCTTCTCTCACTGTTACTTTCGAAGTTACTGTCTTCAGTCTTCAACTTCTCTCTCTTTCTCTCTACTTCTCTTCTTCTCTTTTTATAGTCGAAATTCGGCTTTCGTCTTTCATAGTTTTTATCTTTAGTCTTCTACTTTTCTCTCTTTTTCTCTCTGTATTAAAAATTCCGTTCCTCTCTTCTTTCACCATCGCTTTTGTCGTCAATTTTTTGTCTCTCTTTCTTTCTCTCCCTCCCCCCCCCCCCCC
>NW_022639682.1:386469-386964 GCF_010583005.1 Odontomachus brunneus
TTTCCTCTCTCTCTACGATTTTTCTCGCGTGTCTGCAAATTTGTATACAAATATATCTTTTTTCTCAACTTTTTGTCTCTAATACTATTACATTTTTTCTTTCACGCCATTTTTCGTCGTATCATCGCATTCTGTATATCTGTTAGCCGAATACTCTGTATAAGTTTTTGAAAACCTTCCTCCTTCTCTTTCACTCCCTTTCTTTGAAACATGGACACGTATCGTGAATGCAAGAGACACGTGTATGTGTTCGTGAATATTATGTGATGTTTATGTGTAACTTGATTGTTCTCTTACTTGACCGTTATAGCGTGATTTTGTAAACTTTCTTCGCGTCGTTATCATCGTCGTCGTCATCATCGTTGGTACCACGAAGACTCGAACAACAAACAAAGGTTTTCTCGAAGAATAAAACGGTAGTATTCCCCTTCCATCTCTCTCTCTCTCTCTCTCTCTCTCTCTCTCTCTCTCTCTCTCTCTCTCTCTCTCACTATT
>NW_022639682.1:387274-392720 GCF_010583005.1 Odontomachus brunneus
CTCTCTCTCTCTCTCTCTCTCTCTCTCTCTCTCTCTCTCTCTCTCTCTCTCTCCCTCTCCCCCCCCTCTCTCTCTCTATTCTAATTCTCCATAAATATTTAAATAGAATAGTTATGATAGAATAGAAATATTGTCGTCCGTACGTGAATTTACGTATATGAAACGTAATCTCTCCCTTTGTTATCTCTCTTGAAAAAACTGTTTTCTTCGTTTTTCTTTATCTCCATTTATCTAGCCATCTATCTATTTCTACCTCCGTTGTTTCTAGCTGCCTTCATTGCCCTTGGCCAAGTTTTATTACTGCAGTTTCCGCGCCTTGCTCAGGAAAATCAATTTCTTTTCAACTTGGAATTGTTTTACTATCATTACGGCTTAGCAAGATCCATCCGGCGGTGTGTACGTGTAAATGAGCGAAGATGAAATGCTCGCGAACAATAGTTACTTTTTTATTAAATAGATACCATCTTGTCACTTAATTCCCATCGCGACAATCGTAAAATTGTCGATCGCGCCACTCGTCGTTGTCGTGCCACAGTAGGACACGTTCCATTTATAGATTTATTCATTCGTCCCTTGTCTCCCTTGTTTTTTTTACGTCCGATCTTTCGTAGACATAGAGGTGGACAAAGGTTTAACCAAGTTGACATAGCGGAAAAACTGCTCTCAGTTAATATTCGATCGAATCGATGGATGCAGAACGGTAGGAGTTTGTGCGACACTTTCACACCTGCGTGATGCGTATTGCATATTTTTTTCTAATTTTCCCTCTCTCTCTCTTTTTCTCTTTCTTTCTTTTTGCAACAGCAACTCCTCTCTTTTTCTCTGTATCTCTCTTTCTCTATCTATCACTTTTCTTTCGTAGAGTTTGCCAGATTGTCTCTTGGAGATCTATCAGTAAGAGAACACCGAGCAAGCCGTGCTATGCATCAGATACTGCATCAAGCGATTCATTCTTTCCTTTTTCTCATGGCCAGTTGAGCAACGATCGTTCTTAGTCATTTCGTAATTCAGCGTAAAGCAAGTTTCGTCGACGGAACTCTATTTAGGGGCAGAGCGGAACGGGGCGAGGATTTGTTCTGCGAACACCGCGAAAATGTGCGCTTCGCAAATGGAACTAACGAATGTTTCGCATTGGTCGACGAAGCTTCGGTTTTTAACCTCAGCTAGTTGAATTCTAATCGATCTTACACATACATTTATCTGCACTCTCGCAAGAACGTTGCCGCAAGTCAAAAAGAAATATAATCTCGTGTGAGTGAGATATTGTCAAGTACTGATTGATTTCCCCATCGGGGCAATTAAATAACAAAATTTTACTCAAACTTTACGTTTACATATCATGTTTACTCTATCTAATTTATACTTCGATTCATTCGCTAGTGTCTTGTCGAAGTACAAACTTTTTTGAGTTGCGGCGCTCTTTTTGTGGGAGTTTTATATGTATATAGACATGTGTATATATTTACATTTAATCTTTGATGCTCAGTAATTATTATCATCATTATTCTCTTGTCCTCGTTACTAGTCTTATTATTATCATTATTAAAACCACAAGCCAGCATCGTTTACTATATAGTTACAGAATTTTTACTGCCATTACTATTTTATATCTACTGTCACAGCTGCCGCTGCTACCTCTGTATTACTACTACTTACTACTTATTACTATATTTACTACTGTTCGTTACTGCCACCATAATCACCGCCAAAAGACAAAAGAAAAGAGAACAAAAAGTCGAAAACAACACTTTTGTGCCACTTTTGAGCGTCATGATTTTTCTTGCAGTTTTTTATTCTTTACAGTCCTCTCACGTTTTATTCTGTAATGCGCTGCCTACTGCCGCTGCCTTCTACCACTCTGCGACTGGCAACCTTTCTAATGGGAAACGCTGAACGACTGATATATAAAACGTGCTAGATAAACGGGGGAGAAAAATATTTTCATGCATACACATTGTGATGGGAGAAAAATAATGGGAAAAATTCATGCGTGACAGCAACCACCCTCGTGTATACGACCGGAATTCGCGCAGTAGCATTAAACACGCATTTCAGTTGAACGCGATTGATTTGACGTCGGCTGTGTCATGTCGACCATGCCCCATTAGATTGTAAAAATGTAAGAACCCTCGTAGACAGCGAGGGTAGCCGCGTAATGTCGTGCATCACGAGGGGTTGCACGTCACGATGCTAGCAAAACTACGCTTGAGATCGTACTCGAAGTGCACGAAAGAGAAGGGATCCTCCTCATCTGCGTCTTCGGAGGTGTTCGATGAATGTACGAGTGTTTCGCTTAATTCATCGTGCTGATCTTACTTGAAAACTCCATCGAAATTGTTTGCCAATCTCTTTAACGCAAATTTGTACACACACACATGAATTCGCAGTGCTTTCGACAACTCGCTATTGTTGCGATGCACGTGAATCGTCGAGCACCGATGAAGGGTCGATTCGCAATCGAGAAACGCGCGGTGATAATAACGATTGCGGTTCTGCAGCACGAGGGACATTGAAAAGTGGAAAAGGATCTGAAAGGTCCATCTGTGTTCCCTCTTGCGACCTCTTTTCACTTCGCTTCAGACGCGACACGAACGATATCTCCTTTTTCTTCACAACACCGGGCCGATTCCGGGCTGGATAAAACGCAGCGCTATACTGAGTGCACGCTCACCGATGTACGTACCATCCAGGATTCTCTCTCTCTCTCCCCTCCCTCCCTCCCCCTCTATTTCCCTATCTCTCCCCCCTCTCTCTCTACCTCCGTCTCTCTCTCTTTCTCTCTCTCTTTCTTTCTCTATCGCTACTCTTTCTCGCGATGCGAATACTTCCGCTGCGAATAGGCTGCGATTTGGAACGGAATCGGTCGCGGTAATCACTTTCTTCGCCAGAGAGCACGCTGTCATGGCATCCGGCTTAGAGATTTTAAATCAGAAAGTAACCATAAAAGTGATTTCATCGAAATCGTGTGAGACGAAAGGAAATACTATTTGATTCTTAAGGAAGTTATAAGGCAACATGAGTTTATTATGAATTCATTGAAACGTATATTACATATATAAAAATTGAAATATTATATACTTTCTCTAATATTATGTAAAAAAATTAACCTCTAATATTATGTTAAAAAAAATTAACCATTCGGGAGTTAAGATATTTGAAACTAAAGTTGACACTTTTGAGTTTGAGACGCGCTATTCTTAGTTTATATTTCTAATTTCTTGCAAACTAAAATTAGAGTTTTAATGAAAAACTATAATATTGACTGATGCATTGGCATTTTACAAAAATTTCGGAATTATTAGCTGTTTCATTTGGAAAATGCAACAGTGAAAGGTTTATAATTTTTATAATAATACTCGAAATGCATATACATATATTTAAATATTTATATACTTCTTTCTACTGTATATACATCTCTATTAGATCAACTAATATACAAATAAAATATTAATATGAAAAATTAATTAATAATATTTTTCGTAATATTTTTTCATAATATTGTGTACATATATCCATCAACTTTGTCTTGAACTAACACTTACCACGTAAGAAATGAAGTAAATGTATAGAAAAGCATAATTTTGTTTAATAAATAATAAGTTTACGAATAGTCCTCTTAATGCGCTACTGAAAATACAACTGAGCCTTACAACTTCTTTAAATTTAGCCTAGCTTACTTTGACGCAAGTGCACAACATTATCGCACTATGAAGCTGGCAACTACAATTATCAGTATTATTATATGTATTATTATAATATATTCCAATATCATTATAATATATTTCAATATCAGTATTATTGTAATATATTCCTATAAAATATATCATTGTAATGTATACATTATTGGAATTTCTTGAAAAGATGAATGAATATGCAGCACCGTTCTGTAATAATTCATCATCGAGAGAATATATCATGAAGATATTTCGAAGTGATCTTGAACTGCGGACTTTGTGGGCACGGAATGTCTTATACAGAAAAGAAAACATTAAATATGAGGAATCTTTCAGTATATATTACTTTAATGTTTGATATAAAAAATATCCAATTTTTTTGAAACGTTTATTTTTTATTTGTATTGTTGAAGTAATAAGGTGCGTGAGATTATCACGATTTGAATATATGAGCGGGAATTGATAAAGAACTTAACGGACCAATAAAAATGCATTACTTTATGACCAATCTCTGATTCAAGAATCTCTAATCCGACTGAGTACGAAAGATCTTGATGGAGATCTCTCGATATACGCGGGATTCGAGAAAAAGAAGCATGAGAACGCGCGATTGAGAGTTCACACCTCGATTGGGAAGCTCATTTGCCCATTTTTTTCTTATACTTCACTGTCGCCCTCTTCATTTACATCTTTTTATTTACGTCACATCGACTTGCGTGATTTTCAAGTCTCTCCTCACTTTTACTATCTCCAGTCTCTTTCGCTTGCACTGCGCGTACATGCATTACCGTGAAGGGATGTATACGCGTACATAAAAAAGGAAAAAGACAAATACCAATTAATAGTTATGTCTCTTGCGTATAACTCTTTGTAACGTTGGTGCGGGGTAGTAGTGCACTTTCTAATCAATGGTGGATGGCAGGTGCCGGCCATCTCGCTAGCCTACGAGGCACCGGAGTCGGACATTATGAAACGGCAGCCACGCGATCCTTACAGAGACAATCTTGTCAACCGAAGGTGGGTCTCTCGCAACTACCCACCAAGAGAAATTAACCAAAAACCTAGCGTACCCACTGCACTCTTCCGTACCGTACCGGATCCACTCTCACACATTCTTTCACACATTCTTCAACGTTGTCGCATCTACTTGTTTCTTACACACATACAAACGAACAATGGCTCGTATTCTTACATCATACAGGCATACGCCCGTCAGAGCGATCAGACGCGATTAATCCTTTGATTGGCAGGTAATTACTCGAGGTAATAGCCCGAAACTCGCAGACTCAACTCCCAGTGCATGCGCGAACGTTAATGTTGCCTGATACTAACGAACGAAGCTCGATTAGAAACAATATACTCGATAAGACGTGTCAAATGAAGGGTTAATCAGACGTACTCGTTCATAATGAGCGATGATATAATTCACATATAAGATACAAATAGAACGACAACTTTTTTAGATAAACTTATTACTTTATCGCGCCTCATGAAAAACAGAATCAGTCTTGAAACTGACATCGTACGATACGATTCTCGATGCCTTTAGAAGCTGAATTGCTTTGAAGCTTAGTTGCTCTGACGGTACCACTTACATATATATTGCGCGTATATACACAAATACGCATACATGAATATACCAGTGAATCAAGTTAGGAGCAACAGTCGTCCCAGGATAGTTATTTTTACATCAGGTGAATGGAACGCCGTACGTGCGGATGGTTCTGGGACGACTATCACGATTCTAGCTTGAACTACGCTCACATACATAC
>NW_022639682.1:392730-410636 GCF_010583005.1 Odontomachus brunneus
TATATATATATATATATATATATATATATATATATATATATATGTACATTCATATACATACGCACGCAGTATACACATACTGTGTATACATAACAATATATAGTAACAATACACTGTACAGTGCGTAACAGAGTGTCTACTGGCCTTAGGGCGATGTAAATCGCTAGCATATTTTCTGTTTTCTCTCGCTGAGAGGAAACTTCTCAAGTTTTCCGCAGCACGAAGACTCGTTTCGCGGGAGATCGATCAGAGAGCGTGAGACAAACTGCATACAAATTCCGCGTGTATCCCACGAGTTTCCCAATCTCATTATGAAAATCTTTGGGGATATCTTTCACACCGAGAGACGTAGCTTCACATAGGAGCAAACTCCTTCCCTCGTTAAAAAAAATTGTACACGAGTATGAAACCTCGGTAGACACTCTGCGCCGGTCGACAAATGACAACTACCGACTCTAGGACACTAGTTTTACTAGCATCTAGCACAGAGCACAAATTACACTTATTATTATTATTATTATATATAGATGAAAGTTTTTCAGATGTGTTGAGAATGCCGAATGCTTTTAGCTACACACTCACCCGGACAATGACTAACACACTGCTGCGATCTAATCGTTTTTCTTTAACTTTTTTCATTTTTGTTTTCTCAGCTTGAATATTATATACGTGTCTTTTTTCTTAGCCGTTGCACTAAATGTGTACGCCAATCTTGCGAGCGAACACTGAAAAATCGGAACACCGATGATCTCGTCGGTAGTGCTGTCAATAACCGGTTATTATTCACCGTTGTGATTATAAAAATCAGTAGCATCCGGAACTAACCGGAATGCAGAAAATATTGACAGCATGGATTCTTAGCACGTTCGTTGCCACGTGCGTCATATATGTGTGACACACTGATCTCTTATGACCAGCGTAACATATATGTGACAATGATAATATTTCTTTCTATATCTACATATAAACATATTAAATCTGTTTTATATAAAAGGAATGTGGGATGAGCTGTGGAACAAATTCCTCAAATAAATCGTGGTAGCGAACGTGTTAGTCTACAAAATTCGATGGATCCGCGCCTGTGCCTCCGGGAATATTCTATGTATTTTCAGCGTAAAACAATATATGAGAATGAATCTTTCACGTATTGAATGTCAAAAGACATGATTTATCTTACTATATAGGCTAGAAAGTTCATAATTTGTGTCACATCGAGAGAAATATTAATGATAATATTATTAATATATATAATATTTCATTCGTCACTTCTCGCTCGTCAACGATGTAAAACGGAAAATTGAATGTTGCTTCGTACTAGACGTTGTGAAGTTAGCACAAGTTGCAAAATTATCTGACTAATTCTCGTAAAAACGTTCCCGGAAACAAGTGTGGATTTAACATAAAGGGACTGTATTCTTGATGCATATTCGAAAGCTAAGTACCCGAGTTGAAATTTTAGCCCTATCTTGAACCTGAACTTTTCAACATTTGTATATTTCGAAGAATCTGTGTATGTATAATATGCTTGGAAACTGAAATCCTATTCAGTGTCTTCAGATCGCAGAAAATACTACTTATAGGTTCTAAAAAGTATCCTACGGCGAAGATTAAATAGCATCAATAGAAATTGATATATACTGGAGATTGATAGAATAGAGGCTTCTCAGAGCATCAAAGTTAAATGAAATATTGAAGTTGAAAATAGCACCAAAATTTCGACTGGAGTTTTCTGATTCTCAAGTTAAAACAATTTCGTACGGGACGCTCGTATAAGAAAAACAAAACTTGAAGTAAAAAAGCGTATTTAGCGTTCGAATAAGTCAAGTATACAGTCTGTGGTTTCACGCTGCGAAACTCTTGATTGATGATGTAGCGAGAAAACGCGTACCCAAAACTCTTGCGAAGTAAAAGGATATATGTCCATAAAGTAACCCTTGGAATCGATTTAACATATTTGTAATTCTGAAAACTTCTCTTTAACAATCAATAAATAACTAGAAACTGAACATCTCAGATAGCACAAACTTCTAAAAAATGTTTTATAGGCGACCAAATGTTTTATAGGCGAACCACGTTATATTTCTTTTAGACGATTCTCAGACATCTTTAAGACATTTTTTAAAAGTTTGTGCTATCTGGAATGACATACAATATTCCTTTTTAACATATCTTTTTTTTATAATTTGTTACGTTAAATTTTGCGATCATTTATTGGTTGAATAAAAAGAAAGTTTTCAGAATATTTTTCAAATGTGCTCAGTTGATCACAAATGTCACTTTATTTCGACATATTCTCCAAAATAATTTTGAGCATACATTTTCTCGCTCTTTCGACGTCATTAATCAAGATTGCCGCGGCAAGGACACAAGAGCCATAAGATCAGTGTCATACCAGTAGACTAGAAAAGAATCACTGTCATTGGGAATGCTCGTCGCGATCGGAGAAAATTTCTTCTTTTCCGCCGAATGCACGTTTCATCAAATGTTCTTCTTAGTCAACTGTGATTTTTTTTCTTGCGTGAATTCTTCTCTTTTTTTTCTTTCTCATTTGTTGTTAACGTGAAAAATAAGTAACCGTGCGTGTCGCAGTGGCAAAGCAGCTTTCGAGAACTTTGAGCGACATGATGCACGAACTGAGCTGAGTGAATAAAGTAGCCTCTTTTAGCGACGTATGCGATACTTTCGCAATCCACCTCAGATCGCGACGCTTCGATATTCTCCGATACTATCTTTGTACCGCATCGCCGCTTTATAATCATACCTGGCGGCAATGGTGACGACGACGACGTTCTCCGTCATCGTCGTCATTCTTTTTAACGTTGATTTTAATGTTGAAACCGCCGAGCTACAAATATTTCCGTAGCGCGACAGATCGTCTTCGCTGGCACGAACGCTTGCGCGAACGCTGACTTGCTCTTTAAAGTTTAATCTACAATGAGCTCTTTGCTTCCTGGTTCTTGTTCTGTCTATTTCTGACTGAAAGTTTCAGTTAGAAAAGATAAAAAGAAAGAAATAAAAAGCAAAGAATACACTGTGGATTAAACATATAACATTTTCTAAAAACTGCAATACTCCGTCTGTTCTTGCGCTTCTGCCGACCCGGACCAAATGAAGAATCTCACAGTCTGATCACCGGTTTGAAAACTTGTCGAGCACGAGCGGTCGCATGTGACGCGTTTCCAATGCCCGACCCTGCACACGGACTTGTATTGCATGTCTTTTTACACATCACTCAACTACACCGTTCATTTCGAACGACAGTCGCGTTGGTCCGTCGTATTAAATGACTCATAGCGCAATGTAGCGCGATAACGTCCTCGCTCGCGGAATGCAACGAGAAAAAATGAGAAAAAGAGCGTACAGCGGAGATCAAGAGATGCCGCGATTCGATTCCGCTGATAATTTAAACCGCCAGCTGACGTTACGGATCTTCGATTCCTCGATTTCCTTGACTCTCAATTTCGTCTATAAACTGAGTTGAGCAAGAAAGAATATCTCACATATTTGGATTAGAGCGTTAAATGCAAATCTACGATCGGATTACTTATAACATTGTGCAATAAAGGGGTCATGTAACCAGATTATCGTAATCGAGGCGAGTTCGGGGCAAGAGTTTAAGTAACTGAGTTCATGATTTTTAGGGTATATACAAGGTATCTCAGACATCCATAATGACCCTTTATGAGAACGTAGAACGGATTGAGGTGAACAAGAAAGTTCTGTGCCGTTTTGCGATATTCGCAATAGTTTTTGAGAAATTAATTATTTTGTCTCAGCTAATGAGAGCAGACGAAGCGCCAGCTTCAGTGCCGAAAGAAAGATGTCTTCGGCTGGCGCGCGACCGTGATACACGCGAATCGCGAGTCGCCGCGATCCTCCGCCCATGTCTACGGGACACAGCGAAGCTTGATATACTAACACATGTGCATGCCATATCCATGTGCCGAATCGAAACGTGTCATTACTTCGGTTGCATGTATGTAGAGATGAAACAACGAAGCGGCAACACATTCTTAGATTCGGCGTCGATTCGGCACACGGATGTCATGCACATGCGTTAGTGTATCAAGCCCTCGCTATGTCTCATAGCTAAGGGCGGAGGGACGCAGCGAATCGCGATTCGCGTATATCACGGTTGCGCCTCGGCCGAAGACATCTTTCTTTCGGCTGGCGCTTCCTCTGCTCTTATTCTCTTGCTGAGACATAATAATTAATTTCTCAAAAACTATTGCGAATAACGCAAAACGGCACAGGACTTTCTTGCTCACTTCAAACCGTTCTACGTTCTCACAAAGGGTTATCATGGATGTCTGAGACACCCTGTATACAGGATGTCTCAAAGCAATGGTACATCGCTCATAAGCGTATATATGGTCAAACTAAATAAAAAATGGTAGAGAAATTTTTTATTTTGTTTGACCTATTCTATATTCTCACGAGTAGTGACACTATTGTTCTGGAATACCCTGGTATTGTTCTGGTATATACACATCAGAGTATTTTTTTATCGATTATATCCACTAAATACATAACATTACTCTTTATAAAAAATAGAGTCGAAAATTCTGAATTATTGTTTTTCGTATTGCTTAATAAAATAGTAATTCTGAAGTCAAATATTGGAGTCAAGAAGTCAAAAAGTATTGGAGTCAATTTTTGAAAAAGAAAAGAAGAAAATAACGTCTCGTAATTAGTCTTTTTATTTTTTGCTCTACTGAGAGAAAAAAATATCTAAGTGACAGAAAGAAATAAAGAAATTTTTTTTCGGTGGTACTAATAAATTAAATATTTACTTAAATTTCTAGTTTTATTTAGTTTTAAATTGAAGTAAATCATATTCATCTGAGTCTCAATTCTTTTATTTGATTAAAACTAACAGGGTGAGGTTAATCTTTGTTAGTCGTTGAATTAGCGATACATGTTCCTCGTAGAGCCATTTAGTGTTATCTTTTAGACGAATAATATATCCGTGAGCTGCATACATGTGACGATCGTTTATACACATTACTAGATACGCGACTCACGAACTCGCATCCATTATAAGAGATTGCGTACTGATATCGGCTAAACTTTATTTAATAATTACGACTTTTTTAAGAGTTTTGGAAAAAAGAGGCTTGCGACTTTTCGATTTAGCCTTTCATGAGGTATAACGCTATATACCTAATAGGCAATCGGAAAGAAATACTCTATATTTGCGCATGTGTGTATGTATATGTATGTAGGTGTGTATATTCAAAGATTTAGACTTTATTCGCACTCTCCGTTTTTTATTGCCTCGAACTCTTCGATTTGAAGCGCCAAGCGACCAATAGTTCGCACTACGAATCAAATCGATCGCCTTGAAGTAACGCCAACTCTCGACAGGCTGTATGTATACATGCGCGGGATAACTACGGGGATTAATCAGATTAACAAGCAGCTTCATTAATTAACTGATGCCGTGTATCACGCGGCTCTGATAACTTGCCTCGCAACAGCTTGCCATTGTGAGAATTGGTCGAGCAAAAGCTAGCTGTGTCTGTCTGTCTGTCTCTCTGTTGACCTGTCTGTCTATCTGCTGTCGAACTGTCTGTCTATATATCTGTCTACCTACCTGTTCGTCCATACGCCTCTATATAGCATGTCTCACTGTCAAGAACCGATCGTTTAACCGTCTGCCTATCATGTTGGTAAGTAATCTGCATTTTGCCCTTAACCAGTGATTACGGCTTCCGTATTAACAAAAAAAATCTAGACTACTAGGTGTAACACTAAAATTGAATGATCGACGGCGATGGCGCCTTTCGGATTTCGTGGAATCTCGCAAACGCGTGAGCAAAGCGCCTTGTTGACTTAAAGAGGCTTTACTAGTCGATTTCGGAAACTCCTACATATGAATATTTTTCAAGAATCATTTTTGGTCGATATCTGATTCATTTTTTGGAAAATTTCGAAGAAAAGAGATGACCAGATTAAATTCTAGAATCGGAGGAAATTTATGTAAATTTACCTAAATTTGTTTTATGAGTTTTTTCAAACTGAATTTTTATAAACGCGACTTCGACTAAAATTCAGCACTGCGAACGATTCTTTTTTGAAAATCATTGTGAAATTTTTATGCGCAAAGTCAATATTGCGATGAGAAGCGGAATTCCCCGAAATTCAGCGTCTAGTGTGTCGTTGAGACTCTTACGAAGAGAACGCTCTTTAATTCATTTGCTCTACGTCTAGGCTTATCTCAATGGCATACGGTCAAATCGGCATGATCCAAGCCGCGGCCGGCTTCTTCGTCTACTTCGTCATAATGGCTGAGAACGGATTTCTTCCCTTGTATTTGTTCGGCATCCGAAAACAATGGGACTCCAAGGCTATCAATGATCTTACCGACAGCTATGGCCAGGAATGGGTAAGTACAGTCGAAAAAATCTTCAATGTCTGTTTCTACCAACGTCGATTAAACTCCCCATAACCTAAGTTTAAACTCTAGTCAGACAAAAATTTAACTTTCTGTTATTTATGTGCACCTGTAAAGTACAACCCGAATTTTTCTAGTGCAGTATAAAGTGGAGATTAAAGAAGACACACGTCATATTTTTTACCTTCCTATCTCTCCTGTCTGCGTAGAACAGTGCATGCTTGCCTTCCGCATCATCAATATCAGAGTTGTAGGAAATAAAAAACACTTGACAGATGTGACAATTGATGTATTTCTAATGTTACTGCCAAGCTAATTTTTACATTAAATCTTTCGTTTTTATTTGAAAGAGTTATTAATTTTTACTTTCTTTATTGTCTTTTTTAAATTTATTTTAAAAAATTGTAATGCGCGCGCAGTTTTAAAAGAGTATACACATATTGTGTCTCTTGTTTTTTTCTTTTTTAATGTTACATGTTTAAAAATATGAGTTGTTTTTCATGTAAATAATAAAATGTTCAATTAAATTTATCTTATTTTAATGTCTCTATAAATTTTAAAAGTAGTGGATAGGAAAATTATACATAAAACGTGGGTTTTCTTTAAAATAACTAGATGTCACCTCTCAAGTAATCTGCGATTATTCTTGTTCCAAAGGTACGCAAGTAATGAAAGGTTAAAAAATTAATATTCAAGCAATATTGGTAGAAACGGATATAAGGCGATTAAATTATCATTCAAAAGATTCGAGTTTATCGGACCCTCGAGTCTTCTTCGTGCACCGGAATAATTGTTTGCATTTGCTTTCTCGCGAATAGACCTACAGGGACCGCAAAACATTGGAATTCACCTGCCACACAGCTTTCTTCGTATCGATCGTCATTGTGCAATGGGCTGATCTGATCGTTTGCAAAACGCGCCGCAACTCGATCATTCACCAGGGAATGAGAAACTGGGCTCTGAACTTTGGCCTTGTATTCGAGACCGCCCTTGCCGCGTTCCTAAGTTACACACCCGGTATGGATAAAGGTCTTCGTATGTTCCCACTCAAGTACGTGTTTACCTTTATATCTCTATATTTGTATATTTGTCATAACCAGTGCTAAATTAATGAATCCAACACGTTGATCGCGACGCTGAATTCACGTGTGAACCTATCAGATTCAAATTTCCGGCGTATTGTATTATTGAAACTTTGGTTTTCGTTTGATATGTTTCTAAATATTTACATAGTAAAATTATTGCTAATAAGAAGCAAGCAAAATCATAAATTGGTGATAGGGTTCGTACACGTCATGTAGACATGGCGTTCAACGTGTTAAAGTGAAAAATGTAATCAACATGATATCAATTATACAATTTTGTATCGATAATACGCATAACGCAATATTAATACTAACTGACTTATATACGTTTCAGATTCGTATGGTGGCTGCCAGCTCTGCCCTTCATGTTCGCTATTTTCATCTACGATGAAACGAGACGATTCTACCTCCGCCGGAACCCGGGCGGCTGGCTCGAGCAAGAAACTTACTATTAGATTCAGAGAAGGATTAATCACACATTGCAGAACGCGCGCGCAAGAGAGAAGAGTGAACCGGAAGAACGAGCGGAGAACGAGAGAGAGGGAGAGAGAGAAGATGGAGAGAATGATGGGAGAGAATGTGACGCATACTCACACCTGAGGGAAAACAGAAAAGAAGAAAAAATAATTTACTCATGTTGAACAGACACACACATTTCACACAGGACGTGCTACTGGGTCTATCTGTTATCGGATCGATCGAGAGCAGCAACAACAACGACGAAGAACAAAATGCCGACATCGCAAGATACGCAAATTCACGCCGGCTCTCGCGACCGTATGAGAGAGATCGAAAAGGGCGGCAAGATCATTAATACGGATGAGACCCTTTAGCGCTATAGGTGCAGCGCAAGGTACAAAAAGCACCCTCATCGTTCTGGCTTTGCTGCCAATTGCTTGCACGCGCGTGCCGGGTTTCGTAGATTCAATTTGATGATCCGGTGTTCGAGACCGTCGAGGAGAGAAAAGAAGAAGAATGAAGAGGAAGAATCGTCAAAGAGTTTCCATCGACCACCATCACCATCACTATCACCATCACCATTACCACTATCATCTCCACCTCATTGTCATCATTACCACCATCATACGAACGGCCGATTGAAACGAGGCCGCTCGCGTTTCCCGCTTCGCGTTCAACGACGCGACTACTAGAGCTTTCCGGTGATGATTGTTGGTGCTGTTATTGAATTATGGACGAGATTACTTCGCGAACGTCGCTCGAAGAAGATAGAACGAAGGAACGAGAAGGAAAAAGAGAAAGAAAGAAGACAGTCGCCGAGTCGATAGCGCTGCGGTGTAGCTCTACCACTTGCATGGGTGCCGCGTGTCAGGCCTAAAGAAATGTAGTAACGCGACAAGAGGTAACAAATAAACGAACGAGCGAAAGTAAGGAAAAAAAAGGAAAGAAAATCGACGGAAAACGGACACATATACACACACTCAACAAAGCGTGTAAAATAACTATGCGCGCGGGGCGTTAACGCGCGATATTAGAGAGCCGCGAAATCATGTGCGTCCTTATTATGTATGCCGAATGCGATTACACACGTGACTTCTTACTATTAGTGACGTATTTACGTAGACTTGTAATCTTTGCGTTACCAAGAAACTTCATAGGCTTTCGTTGATCGTCGATCAATGCGCGCAAATCGATACACTAAGAGATCGGCATACACGCTCTACAATGGGGAAAAGAACCTAGAAAGGCAAGGGACTCGAAAAGTAAAGAGAGAAGAGCAGACCGACGCGAAAGAGTCGAAACCGAAGTGAGAGAAAGAGAGAAAAGGAAGAGAGGAAAAGAAGTGCTCAATATAACAGGAAAACCGTTAAAGAATTCTAGGCATTTCTCGTGACATTGAAATACTTCGTACATCTATTAATTGTTAATCGTAATGGACGAATTGGTACGTTTAGATCGGCATGGTCTAGTTTTACGTCAAAAATAAATAACTAAAAGCGAGAAAGAGAGCGTGAGAGTGAGAATGAGAGTGAGAAAAGAAGGAAGGAAGTGATAAGGGGAGAGAGAGAGCGAAAGAGAGAATTATGATATAGGTAACTAAATGAAATAAAAAAAATAATAATAAAATATGATTAAATAAAACGCATTCGCAGTATTCATTATTAATTATAAACGACATCGTTCGGTTTGAATCTTTAATCCAAATAGCCGAGTCAGGGTCGGCGAGAGAAAAAACGTATCGCGTAGTTTCAGTAGTTACCACTATTAGAGAGCGCGAGGATAATATTACAATAACACCGGTGAACATACGGGTTGCGATAGCAAGGATGTAGAAACAGGGTTCTAATTCGGTTCCAGTGATGTTATGAGGAAGGGGTTGTGAAGAGAGAGAAGAGATAGGAGGACAGTGATCTCATCCTATCGATGTCACAAGTCGGGGAATATACATTCACAAGAATGAACTAAATAAAAGAAAAGAAAGAAAGGAGTGAGAATAGTTGAAAATAAAAGGAGTCGAAGAACAGCCTAGTAGCTGGCAAACGGAAAGGAAAAGAAAGAGGGAAAAGAAAGAGAAAATGAATAAATGAATTATTGAAATGTTATTAGTTAACGACAAGATACATGCAGAATAAAAAATAAAGAGAGGTATAAGAGGAGAATTTGACGAGAGAAAGATGGTGTCGTGTTCGCAATCTCGACGGTGAACACTGAATACATGTTAAATGTCTCGTGTAATGAAAAGAAAATTATTGTGCAGAATATAGAAAAAAGAGGATACATATGTACGACGGATACAGATAGATAGATAGATAGATAGAGAAAGAGAGAGAGAGAGAGAGAGATCAGACGGAGAAAAGATATGAGTGAAGAAGAGAATGACAGAGAAAATGAAAACATTCTTACTTAGATAAAAGAAAGCTAAAAGTAAATGAAGATATAAATTCATTCTCTTAGTTTTTCATAGATTTAAACGCCAGCGAGATAGCTCGCTATAAATCATTGACACCCCCCAAACGCGGAACGCCCTGTGCATCAAAAGCAAATTGCGATCTCTGTGTAATCGTGTCAACCAGTCAGCCAACCAGCCAGCCAGTCAGCCAGCCAGCCAGCTAGCCAGCCAGCCAGCCAGCCAGCCAGCCAGCCAGCCAGCCAGCCAGCCAGCCAGCCAGCCAGCCAGCCAGCCAGCCAGCCAGCCAGCCAGCCAGCCAGCCAGCCAGCCAGCCAGCCAGCCAGCCAGCCAGCCAGCCAGCCAGCCAGCCAGCCAGCCAGCCAGCCAGCCAGCCAGCCAGCCAGCCAGCCAGCCAGCCAGCCAGCCAGCCAGCCAGCCAGCCAGCCAGCCAGCCAGCCAGCCAGCCAGCCAGCCAGCCAGCCAGCCAGCCAGCCAGCCAGCCAGCCAGCCAGCCAGCCAGCCAGCCAGCCAGCCAGCCAGCCAGCCAGCCAGCCAGCCAGCCAGCCAGCCAGCCAGCCAGCCAGCCAGCCAGCCAGCCAGCCAGCCAGCCAGCCAGCCAGCCAGCCAGCCAGCCAGCCAGCCAGCCAGCCAGCCAGCCAGCCAGCCAGCCAGCCATCCAGTCAGTCAGTCAGTCAGTCAGTCAGTCAGTCAGTCAAGTCAAGCCAAGCCAAGCCAAGCTGAGCTAAGCTAAGCTAAATTAAGCTAAGCTAAGCTAAGCTAAGCTAAGCTAAGCCAAGCCAACGAGCCAGCGAGCGCGCGTCCGTGTGTGTGTCTGTATGTACGTTGTGTGCAGTATGCGTATATGTTGCATGTGATGGCGTATATGTATGCGTGTGCGTACGTAATGTGCGTACAGTTTTGAAGCAACAACGGTGACTTAAAATGCCTGCCACGCGACTTTTCGGGCTGGGACGATCCGAGATTCGTCGATACGGACTTGCCAAACCAAACTCGCGAGTGAATATCTCTTTTTCCTCTTCCCCTCTCCCTGTGAATACCTCGCTTATTATCCTCGCATTCGCCATCCAGATGAGCGTAATCACGCTGTTCGTCGAAGTCCGTATCGACGAGGTAGCATTCTTCATCTTAAACGAGCAGAACCTCTTTCGACGACGGATGATACGAGAATAGTCGATGAACGAATACGCTAACGTACATTTTCTTTTGCGTTACAGCTCTTTCAAGAATGGAGTCGACATTCGTAATCATGTTGCATAATATCGGTGCCATGTGTACTCGTCTACTGTCGAAAGAGTCGTGAAATGCAGTCGAGATATCGTTGTATATGTAATGATGTAATCATGATCCTTCGGAGTTTCCTTATAAATCGATTGATGCATTTTTACTTGTCGCAACAAGCGACATTTCTTCATCAACCGATAAGATACTTGAACTATATAATTACTGTTTCACGAAAGAAAATAGAATGATATCGATCACATCATGAAACGGTATTCGCAGGTAGAATCGCGTTTCCGTCGATCGATCGATCGATCGATCGACCATTCGTTCGACGAGGATCGCGACGGACGTGATCGCGGCTCGATTATATGGAATGAATACGACGCTCTCTCGGCGGTCCAGGTCCCAAAACTCTACCCTAAGTGTTCAATAATCGAGATGTTCTCGAGGTGTGCCCTATATGCGCGCTTAACGTTCTTCCTTCGCCAGTTCCTTAGCCGGTACTGCGGCTGTCGAGTGTTCTCGCGACGCGACGTGGACACGAAGAGACGGCCGCCCGCTAGCGTTTCCTCGGCTTGTCGCGACTGATTTTCTCTGTTGTGCACGCTTCAAGCCGCGGGAAACCGCGTTCCGAACTTTGCGACCGATGAAGCGCTGCCTGAGTGCGCCGCGAGAGCCCGAGGGACGATTACCGGATTACGCGTTCAAAGAATATATCTGAGGGATGTCGGCATCTCCAAAAATACATGAATTTCTGAACGTTCAAAAAATACTCGGTCAACGTTTATCTCAACGACATCCCTCGAGGAGAGTTCTTGCGTCATTCGTGAAGAGAACGGACGAAGGAGTGCTTTCCTCGAGTCAAGTCACGGGTGCGAGAAAGAAGGCATCGGATAGTCACGAGGGTGACACGCGAGTCTGAATCAGAAATCCGGGAATTCACGACAAGTTACACAAGTTGTTGTCTTGTTATCGCGAAATATAGCTGATGATTGTTCTGCAATCGCGCACGCAGTTCTGATCGAATTATTCAATCTTTATCGGTGAAATTATTTGAATTATATGTAATTCGGATTTAACATCGCAATGCGATCGATCGATCAATCGCTCGATATTATGGTGAAAATGCGAAGATTAAAGGTGTTTTACGCGCGTCCATTATTATTATTCTCAGTAACTTGTCGCGTTTCCGGATCGGATAAATGTTTAAAATGTATGGAATGAAGAGATATGGAAAGAAAGTGAAAGAGAGAAAGAAAGAATGAATGAAAGAGAGAGAGAGAGGGGGAGGGGGAGGGAGGAAGGGAAAAAGAGAGAGTGTATGTATGTAAAAGAGATGAGAGAAAGGAATACTCGTGTGTATGCGTGTGAAAAAAGTTGGGAGGAAGACAAGAAGAGAAAGAGAGATGTACGATGGATTTCTTTGAAGCTACGAAGAAGATCCGCGGTGTTGTCGACAGGGTGTTCCGTGCCCGGGGGGCCGTAGGAGCCCAAAAAATGCTTTGCCGTCGTGCGTCGCCTCTTTACTTTAGGCTAATAATTTAAATATTATTAATAATATAATAGTAATAAAATAAATAAATAATGATAAATAATAATAATAATAAATAATAATACATGTTACAATAAGATATTATTAGATGTAATTATTATATATGGTTTAGTCTAGATCGTGTTGTTGAAGAAAAAAAACAAAGTACGTATAAGCAAACAAAAAAAAAAGAAGAAGATGGAAACAAAGATCGAGCAAAGTAGTTAAAACGTGAGGGTGTTAAATGCTCGACAAATTAAAAAAAAGAAAAACAGTCGAGAAGAAGAGGAAGCGAAAGCATGAGAGAAAGAGGAAACACACACCAGATAGGGAGGAAGTTTCGGTCTAAGACCACATAAAATCCTTCGCGGTGGACTGAGCGGGACGCGGATCGACGTCATCTCGTCGACGGGATGCGTAACGAAATCGGATGCAGGACACGTCGCATTATTATTACACTTTCGTACGCGTCATTTAAGGAAGAAAGTAAGAGAGAGAGAGAGAGAGAGGGAGGGAGAGAGAGAGAAAGGGAGGAAGAGGGCATCGACAAATAAAGGGCGAAAAGAAGAAGAAAATTTTTCGATCCTGTGTGTGTACAGACGGATACCGCATTTGTTTCGCTTCTCTTCTCCGCATGTTTATGAAAGAACAGTAGGATCGAGGCGGCCGATGCTCTTTTTTTTCGGCCGATGTGTGCTCTGTTTTTTTCGGAGAGAAGAAAGAGCGTTGTGATTTCCTTCGCGATCGCAAGATAACACGTACACGTATTTACACACGCGCGACACGCAACGCACGTCTTCGTTTTCTCGCGAGTCTCTTTTAGCGTCTAATAATAATAATAATATTAATAATAATTATAATAAGGATATATTCTGCGAGACGACGACACGACGCCGCGCGCCCGCACAGCCCGCCGCACGAATAACCGCGTCGGAATCACTGAACGATCACAAAAATCTAGAAACAAGAGGAAACAGAAAAAAGAAAATCGACAAAAGAAGAAAAAAATGGGTGAGAAAAAAAGGCGAACGATGTTTTATTAATATTGTACATATTTTAAATAAATTGAAGACGGAAAAACAGATCGCGCGCGCGAACAACGGCGACCTATTGATTGTAAAAGGCATTTCTCGCCGTGGAGGACCGCCTTTTCGTCTCGGGTCTGCTGTACACTCTTTTTTTCTTTCCTGTTTTTCTTTCTTTAGTTTTAATAAACGCGCCTCGTACACGCCATAAACACGCCATACACAGTAACGCGCGTGTACCACACGTACATGTCGTTTACACATTGCCCGTAAAAATAGAGACGGGTTACCTACACATATACACACACACACACATATATATATACACATACATGCATATACGCGCTCACGGAGGTGACATACATTTACTACACCGCTCCACCAGCTATTTATATTCTAATTGATGATTGACGCGATTCCTTTTTGCTATTGATTATTATTCTATAAGTTTCGTTCTCTCACACGTACACGTATACACATGGAATTACATCGCAACCTGATACGAATACAACCCAAGTGTCATTACTTTTGATGTTAAATAAAAAATACATAATTAATAGCGATTTTACGTTTCCCTTTCTCTCCTATTGTTTGAATTTCTTGGACTGAAATCTCAGTCTAACCAAGGAGAAAGTGGCAGTATTTTCACTCGATACGATAGTAAAAATATTACCGATTCGAAATCGCAAGAGTGACTGTTTCACTGAAGTTTAGGATAGATTTTAGCGACTAAATATTTCAGTCGATTAAAATGAATATGTTCCTGTTGACAATGGAGTATATTATATTCACTTTTCAGTTTCAAGAGATAATATTCACTCGACGATTTAGAGTGGAACATTTATTCTATATGAATTATTTGAGTGAGACTTCGTAGATATTACACACATATATATATATATATATATATTTTTTTTTTTTTTTTTTCTTTAGGATGGTCCTTATTTTTCGACTTCCAAATTTTTTCTTTGGCACTCTCCAAAAAATGTCCATATAACAAAAAAATAATTCCTATTAGGTTTGAGTTCGATCGGATAACGAGAACCCATGTTCCCAGGTTGTTAAACGTTGAATTAAGCTATCTACGTTATCAATATATTTAAAGCATGTTTTTTAAAGCATGTTTTCCACAAAAATCCTAGAGGACTTTTCTTTTTTCTTTTTACATCATTTGAAATCTTATAGTCTCATTTAAACAATTAGATAAATTGTTGATGACTAAAAAATAAATATAAATAAATAAAAATAAATATTTATTGAATATATTGTTTGAGCTACAACAAATCATGTATGGACTATAAAAGTTGCAATAATATGTTTGGAGAACAATATAAGTGTAAAACATGATACCTCTTTCATGTTTTTATTAATAAAGAAATTTTTTAAATTAAATATTACATTATAATTAATAACCTCGTGGCTCCTAATCTTATACTGGGAGGGGACCATAGATGTAATATATCTAGGCCGCGGGTTCGCAACGTTTCCTATTGTTTGTACGCATCAAATAATATAAAAAAAATAGCATTCTTTCGGTAAAAAATCTCTTTCTAATGAAGGCTGTTTTATCCTCACCACTTATCGTGGTCTTGTGGCGGCAATAAAGCAGCCTTCATTAGAAAGAAACAAATTTTTTACCAAAAGAATTCTTTATATTGTTTGACGCGTTCAGACATGGGAAATGTTGCGGCCTAGGTAATATAGAGTCTGTTTGATAAGAGCGTATCCGGCAAAACATTTACATATAAACGGGTAGATGGGAAATTCAAATAGGAGCCGGTAGAGGGACCTTTCGCCTAATATGCTTTGTTGATAAAGCTTTAGTTGTCATTCGATTTTCGTGATAAAAAATATATATTTCGCCATGAGTGCCAAATACACATCGCGTTTCGAAGCTGTGTTTCTTTGTACACATCCGAAAGGACCAAAAATGTCACGCCAAGCGGTTGCTAAGTACATGAGAAAGTCAAAAGCATTTGTAAATAGGTGAATCGCTACTTAGAGGTGAAAAATGTCGATAACTTATCAAAACGTGGCTCTACGGATAGATTTGACACTTTGCATATCTTCACAAAAAACTTAAACGCTAGCAAAATGGTCAAAATTTATGAGAAGGCTTTATTACTACCTGCTCAAACATAGTTTATAAGGAAAAATGAGAAATGGGTACAAAAGGAAGATGATTCTAAACATCGAAGTCGCTTTTGTCGCGGAAATAAGAAAATAATGTTGAATTATTGGCCGTCACAGTCATTGGATGCAATCCTATCGAAAACGTTTGGTCCTTGATGAAGTTTAAACATCGTGAAAAGAAAATTTGGTCGGTCAAGGAGTTAGTTCGACAAATCCGATTGATATGGAGATTTTCACCTCAAGAATATGCCATAAAATTAGTTGAAAGTATGCTTCGGAGATACCAGGCAATTATTAATGAAGGCGATTAGACAAGTTCACAGAAAAAAATGAATCCTTTACTTACGTATATTTTTATTCTTGAATGCTATTTGCTTTGTTTGAGCATAAAATGCTATCTTCAATTTGAAGTGTTCACTTACAACAATAATAAGTTTATACGGAGTATATTTTATTCTTAAGACATTAGGACCTTGAATAAGTTTTTGCTGATTTTTCGTGAAAATTAATGCTTTATTTAAAAAAAGTTGTAAAAAACATGTCACTGAAAGTATTGTCCATTGTTATGTCCCGTAGGGTCTAACGTACTTTACATTGCGTAAAAACCGATTACTTATACGACCGGGTTACAAAAGTCAAACACACGAAAAGAACACGCAGATCTCGAGCCTTACGAAAGAACCGTGAATCACACCACCTAATTACGTATGCCCATATATGGCCTGATCGAAGGTTTCCCGAATTTCTATTTTTTCCCACCAATTCGAGCCTCATCCTCATTACTAAGCAAGACATCTCCAATGAATCCGGTAGCCGCCATCCCCAAAATTTCCCATTTTCCGAAATTATAAAAGTCCGATCCATATGAATTCTGGGTGCCTTTTTTCACTTACTGTCATTACGACGTCCACGAGTTCTGTGTTCATTCACTTATTATCATTACGACGTCTACCAGTATCACTTCTGCAATTTTTATTGTCATTACGACGTCTACAAGTATCACTTCTGTATTCAATTATTTGTCATTACGACGTCTACGAGTATTACTCAAGAATCAGAATCGAAGGAAGCAACTAACTCAGGAGACCGAGGACCATCCATTTCTCTTCTCGCACACACTAACAGTAAGTTATTGTTTTATTATTCGGTTTTCCGTGTCTCAATTTCGAATAAGTCCGAACAGACATATCTTTACTTTGTCGAAAACCCAATCGCAATAATTCCGGTGAATATTAATTAGCGGCAGAATTTCCAAAAATCAGTTTGTCCCTTCCTCGTTGTAGTGGGACGCCGGTCTTGCCAGCAACGGAGTGATCTGCGCGATGCTCTTGAAACGCTGGAGCTACTATCTTCCGCCTCGGACTCCTTTTCGCGCAGAGTATTTGAACGGATAATCCGCAGAGCGTTATCACAATATTTAGACCTAGAAAATCTACCCCGCTTCCCTCTCCACTTACAGCCATTCCTTCTAGATTCGCATCCTCGTCCACCATCTCCACTTCTTCCTCCATCTTTCCCTATAAGTTATTCTCCACCCTCTTCACCTCCCGACGATCCTAACCATTAACGGTCATCCTCAACCCATACGCTCACACACACACACACACACACACACACACACACACACACACACACACACACACAC
>NW_022639682.1:410646-415004 GCF_010583005.1 Odontomachus brunneus
CACACACACACACACACACACACACACACACACACACACACACACACACACACACACACACACACACACACACACATCAGCACATTGTAACTATAAATAAATTAAATATTCCTTTTGTTAAGAAACATTAATTTCTTTGTTTACCCGTCCTCTCCTGTTATCGCTCAAGGTCCAGTCCCGAGTAAAGAGATTCAGTTTTCTTACTCAAATTCGGACCACTCGCCGTACGTCGTCGCGCTAGTAAAGTTACCCTTCTGGTCGTTGACTAGCTCTTCGACCTATAAGTACAGGTGAGGCTTTCTCTATGTTGCGTTCTCCTACAGGACGTAACATATAGCCAAATTTTTGGGGGCTCGTCCGGGATGAATAAAGCGATAATCATAATAAGAGCATGAATACACAATCTACTTCCGACAAAGCCGAGATAGAAAAAACTTATCACTAAGCAACAACTCCCGCATCGCTTCGTCGATCTCGCTAAACACACTTACAACAACCCTCATACACCTCTATATCATTCGTACCTCGCGATCAACCTGTTTCCACCACACCCTTATCACCTACAGCACTTCCACCTGACGTCCCAACACCTGTTATAAAGAAAATCTTGAGTGATAGTCCACTGTCTCCTTCGGGCAAATGCCTCACCACTGGGAATTAATCCTCCTCCCGCTACCATAGAAGAGGAATCCTTTGAAGAAAATCTAGACTTGAGAAAATAATTCTTGTGGCGACGTGACACAATACGTATCATTCGATAAATCTGTATACTCATTCCTAGCTACCGAAAGTACTATAGAGACGACCGATAAAGAAACTACCAGAAATCTCGGCGTAGACTCAAACGCGATAACAAAGGGAACCGACGTTGAACCTGTTATCTGTAGAAACATGACCACTAATAATTTTTCCGGCACCTTGCGTTACGCTGTGGAGGCCGTTCCATTCTTTGAAGGCCTAAATATATCGTTAGAATATTTTATAGAGGGATGCGAATTAGCGAAATCCATGCTGCCACCTGACAGCGAAATTTATTTAACCAAAATCATCCATACTCGATTAACCGGTAAAGCTCGACGTTCGGTACAAGATCAGGATTTTACGCAAATTAACCAGTTAACATCATATTTAAAAAGCATTTTCGGACCCACCAAAAGTCTTTACGAACTACAAGCAGACTTAGGGCGCGTATATCAACTAGCAGGCGAACAAATAATACCCTACGCCAATCGTGTAAAAGCAATCGGGAAACGCATCCTAGAAGCCTATCGTGCCATCGTTAGCGGACCCATGGGTGAATTAGTCAGAGCATCACTAGAAAAGGAACTGTGCAATAGTTTTATCAGAGAATTAGTCCCGGAGATGGAACAAAGAATCTCCCGAAATCTAGACGTAACGGGCACGGTAAACGAAGCATTGAGAATAGAAAGGGAATTACGTGCGATTAACGAATTGCGTGGTACACAAATCCACTCGTCGTCGCTAATTTACAAACCTGCCAGATATGTAAAACTTCTGGTCACGCCGCGGATAATTGTCAATTATTGCGAAACTCCAACTTGGGTCACGAAATTCTAACTTGTCAACTCTGTAAAAAACGGGGCCACAGCGCGAACAAATGCAGATCGAGAGACCGCGCTAGTGTTGCGTCCGTAAAACTTGTGCAAAGTAATGTAATCTCGTGTCAAATTTGCTCGAAATCCGGTCATGCTACTCAAACCTGTCGATCAACTCACAACCAGCCTAATGTTACTTGCTATAATTGTCAAAAACCCGGTCATCTTGCTAAAAACTGCCAATTTCCCCGTAACCAATTAAATGATTTGCCAGAATTGCCAGAAATCCGGTCATACCGCTAGAGATTGTCGAAATCACTCAGTTACTACTAATGCTGTTCACTGTCAATTATATAATAAAACGAGTCATAACGCTAAGAATTGTTTCATTAACACAAATAGGAATACTTTAATTAGTAATATCGCTGAGGCGTGTCAATAGTGTGAACGCCCAGGACACGTCGCTTCTCAATGCCGCGCGAGGCAATTGGACAATCAAGGTTCGCTGGCCAGTAACAATTCAACCATATGCCAACTATGTAATAAAACCGGACATAAGGCCAAGGACTGTCGTGGAAACTAATCAATTTTAGGCCTATCAAATCAGTGCAGGTATTGCAGGGAAACGGGTCATTAGTGTTAGGATTTTTACAATGAAGAAATCAGGAATCCTGGTAGTTGAAGGCTTTACTACTTTATAACTGAACTCTGTCTTACACCAGAGAGAGAGCCTCCTCTCCTTGTACAGCCATAGAGCCGGCGCTGACTAGACTAGACTAGCCATCTTATATATGTATAGAAACCAGGCTAACCAACTTTTATCAACGCGCAGTACATATAACATAAAAGAAACTAAACGCAGTAGTATAATACTAAAACTAAAATTAACCATAATGAATACGCAAATCCCTACATCTCCCCACCTGCGTAGAGTTATGTAATTTTTACAAACAGATATATAAAACACAAAATTTTGTTTCACGCTATAATTAATATAGATTTACTTCCTCACAACTCCACACCAATTTTTCTTTGGTCACAGCTTTGGTAAGAAAATCCGCTTTCATTAAGTCTGAATTAATATACGATACATTAATATGTCCCTTAGCAACTTCATCTTTGACGAACTGAATTTTTAACAAAACATGACTACGTGACGATTTTGCATCTTTTAACACATCAATAGCTGATTGACTATCAGTTGCTATGTACACAGGTAGCTTGTAAAAAATTTCAAAGCTAAGCTCGGATAATAAACCAATTAGCCATTTTACATTTTTAGTTACATCATTAATCGCAAATAGTTCTGCTTCACACGTGGAGTCCGCTACGCATTTTTGTTTATGACAGTTCCACATTATAAGTGACTTGCCCAGTTGAATTACCCCACCTGAGAAAGATTTCATTTTGACTGCATTCCCCCAACTCGCATCACTACTACCATTGAGTTTACCTTGTTCTCGGTTATAACGAAGCTTATAATTTAAAGTACCTGATAAATAACGTAAGACTCTTTTCCATTATTAAGTGACGCTTCTCGGGATGGGTATTGAATTGTGATAGGTAACTCATTGCATAAGTAATATCTGGTCTAGATCTGTTGCTTAAGGGGAGATATACACCTAGGAGCCGGAAAAAAAGGTCATCTTTGTGAATTTTTTTAAGGAAAACTATTTGAAATTTCGGATTGGGGGTTTTTCTATCTAAAAGTATACACATTCAGGAATATGTCCAATTTTTTTTATTAAAAAAAATCAAAAATTGACGAGGTTGTGGTATAATCTTTGGAGCGCCGTAAAAAAATCCGGGTAAACGGTACCCACTGGCGTTTCTTCAAAAATCATCTGAAACAAAAAAACCAAAAAGATTATTAAATTAGATACTATAATCTAGTACTTGTCATAGCCGATTTTGAAAATATCGATTTATGACAAAATGGCGGACGTTTGAACATAACATAGCGATTTTTCGACCAAAAATTAGTTATTATTTTGCCTATAAAACAAAAACTAAGCAACAAAAAAAAAATCCCATGACAAGATAATGTACTAGATAATGATGTATAGAATAACCACAAAAAAATTCAAGGCAATCGGTTCATTGGTTTTCGAGAAATTTTGGGTACCGATTTGAAAAACGTGGTTTTGAGAAAAACGCGTTTGAAAATTTGGGAATGAATAAATCATTAAATTTGTCAACTTACATGGAATCATCGATACCAGGCCCATAGTGTAAGTCTTCTACGGTCGACGGAATGTTCATATTTTCTAAATTTTGTTGTCGGCGCCGTATTCGACCTTCTTTAGTCTGTTCTTGCGCTTGCAGCTCGGCTTTCGCTATGCGAGTTTCGTCTTCTTGCGCAGCGTACAAGTGCGCGCCCGATCCGACTGATATTCCTAATACGTTCATAATTTCTAACAATGACGTGACACCATTGTTGAACGTGCATGTTGCAAGAAATGCAGCAATGTTAACAATTTTGGCCCCGCTGTGCATCGTTTTTGGAGCTATCTTCCAAATAAGTTGGTTGAAGCTCTCATTGCTGTTTTGTGTGTATCCGCCAACACAGCGTTTCAACAATTTGTCATTGCTGAGATCTTCGTAAATTGGTTTGATGGGATCTAACACCGTTTTTGGCAATGCTGAATAATCGTGACGGAAATTCCTCAGTTCTCCTTTAGCTTTCGCTTGTTGCCACTTGCACCACGATTCCGGGCCTTCGGGACAAAAATGATGTTCAGGCTTGCTGTCTGTTGAGCCGTAATGGTAGAATGTTGCCCATATCGCTTTTTTCATGTCATC
>NW_022639682.1:415091-421013 GCF_010583005.1 Odontomachus brunneus
ATCTTCTTCTTGCTTCGATCTTTGCGAAAAGATCCGGATTGATGAGCTTCCCGAGAACCTTTATATCTGTTATCCATTTTCCTCAGAATATGTATTCACAGACGAAAACTCACTGTAACGCACAGTTGCACGAACGGCAAGCTACTGACGAAACGCGTCCAATTTCCGGCAAAGAATAACGGTCGTGTGATATTTCCGTTATACCTGGACCCGACCACGCCCGAAAACACAATAGAATCGTAAAACAGGTCTAGACACGCTCTCTTCGAAGGGTCGCTGCCTCTCGGCTCGGCCGCAAAACAGGCGGTACGGCGCGCTCTCGGAGACGGTTTACTCTCTCGGCTGTAACTTCGTTATTTATCGAGATATTGACTTGCAATTTTAACCAGATATTCTTGAGACCTCAAGCATCAAGAAAATGCAAAAAAAAAATCGATTTTTTCGACCATGCTAGGTGTATATCTCCCCTTAAATAAAGTAATTCTCCGATTATTTCTTGGTAGTCGTTTAGCTTAATGACATCATCAGATGTATCAGATTCCTTATCTTATCCTGGGACTATGGATGTCCCCACTGGTTTACAATCTAACATTGCATATTTCTCTAACAATGTCTTAATATACCCTTTCTGAGAGATTGTTATTTCCTTTTCGGATTGTTTGGTTTCCATACCTAAAAATATACCTTTATTCGTAGTTTCGTTGAGTTCGAATACTTTGCTTAATCTTTCAACGAACGCGTTACCTGCTTTAGTGTCATTATCAATGATAGAAAGATCATCTACATAAATGCTTACGCAAATAAAACCATTATTTTGGTAATATACGAAGATGCAATTATCGCTGGCTAATTGTTTAAGACCTAAGTCTAATAATTCTTTACGAAGTCGTTTAAACCAATTACGCCTAGACTGGGGCAATCCGTAAATACTTTTCTGTAACTTATATATTTTATTACAACCAATCATATTTTCAAATCCAGGGGGTGCTTCCATATACACTGTTTCATCAATAGATCCATACAGATAAGTTGTCTTTACATCATAAAAACAAATGCGCATATTTCGGTTAGCCACAATACTCAACAACGTTCTCCATGCTTCGATGTTGACTACAAGAGAATATGATTCCTTGTAGTCTCTATATTTTACTTGATTAAATCCTGCGGCGACTAATCGTGCTTTGTATTTTTTCGCTCCATTTTTAGAGTCACTTTTAATGGAATAAACCCATTTACTTTTCAGAGTTTTCACATTCGGTGATCTGTCAACAATTTTCTACACATTGTGTGAATTTAGCGACTCTATTTCAGTTTTCATAGCGCCATGCCAATTTATTTATGTTTACTTTTGCTTCTTCAAGATTATTGGGAATTATTTCATTATTACTTTCGTTAGCTTCGGAATCATTTGTATCGCGTATAGGAACATTATTATTATTAGCAATTTGTTGTGATCTGCGAACACCTTGCTCTAATAATCTTGCCTCACGATCTCGGTTTTGTTCATCTAAACGGATTTGCATTACAGTTTTAGTCGTACCTTCTAGTCTACCCCTATGCCTTTCGTTTATATTTATATTCTGAGGAGGATTATTTCCGTCATCGCTTGTATCTGATCCGATATTGGGTTCTACATCTACGTCATCTTTAGGTATTTCTTCCCTATCACCTAACTCATCACCTAACTCATATTTTTTCACCTAATGACTCGAAATAAAAAATTTTAAGTTCATCATTGGACAATTCTTTAGAATTAATTAAAACAGAACTTATAGCGTTTTCATGAAATTTCACTGTTCGCTCTTCTACTACTCTTTGATTTTTAATGTCGTAAATGCGGTATCCGTTACGACTTCTAGCATATCCTACCATTTTGCCAATTTCGCTTCTAGGCTCTAATTTATCGCAATGTTTAGGCACTTAGAAAAATGCAACACAACCAAATACTCTTAAATGTTCCAGAGATGGCTTATGGCCAAAAAATAATTCGAATGGGGTATTCTTCTTCCCTTTTCTAGGTATTAGATTTGAGATATGACATGCTTCTGCCCAAAATTTGGGATTTAACTTACTATCATAAAGCATGGTACGGGCCCTATCTAATAGTATGCAATTCGCTCTTTCTACTTTTCCGTTACTTTGTGGGTTAAAAGGCACGGTCTTTTGATGACTAATACCTGAATCGTTTAAGTGTTTACGAAAATTCTTGTTAATGAACTCTCGACCATTATCAGTTCTAATACTTCTAATTCTAATTCCTAATCTGTTTTCGAATTTTCTCTGAAGTTCAACAAAGTCTAATGCCTAATGCTTCACTTTTCTGTTTAAGAAAGTATACGAAATACATGCCAGTATAATCATCTACTATTACCATCACATACCTGGAGCCTTTAATCGAATTAGTTGGCATAGGTCCGCACAAGTCAATATATACCAATTCTAATGGTTTACTAGTAACTCTATACTCTATTATTTTGTGAGGTTTTAGTGTTAGCTTGGATGCACTACAAGATTCACATTCAATTTCACCTCTACAGATTTTATGAGAATTTTCAACCAGAGATTCTTTAATTAATTTATCAATATATCTAAGACTCAAATGCACTAAACGTTTATGCCATAACATTTCATTACTCATATTTCCTACATTCTCTATGCTCATAAAACAAACATTAATCGTAATTTTGCTCTCTATAATGTATTTAGGGCCGTCTTTAATTCCTTTCCCTACAAGTGTTTTCTTACTATCGTAGATTAGCGCTGAATCATTACCAAATATTACTTTGTAACCCATTTCATCTAATTTTCGTATGGAAAGCAAGTTATTTCTTAATTTAGGTACACACAGGTAAAGTATCTCTAAGATGTATATTAGGACCGTACTTGTTATTAATCTCAAATTTACTATTAATTGAGCCGATTCCTTCTGATTTTGTCATACATCCTTTACCCGCCAGAAAAACGTCGCCTTTTACATAATTAAAACTGTTTAGCACGAATTTCTCTTTGATCATATGACTACTACAACCGCTATCTAGTACCCAACTTACTTTATGATTATCGTTACAATCTTCGTCAATGCTTCAAACGCATAGTTATCAGTGGTTTCTCTTCTCGATTACTGCGTCCATCTCGACGATCCTTCTGCGAGTAAGCTCGGTGCTGCGTGTTACCCCGCTGATTTCTAGGCCCTCTGTCTTGTCGGTCCTTTTTCTCACCATCGTTGTCGTTAAATTTTCGATGCCAGCACGCCTTCGCTATATGCCCAGGCTTTTTGCATATGTAGCATTTCTTCCCAGTGTTGCGTTTTCCAACTCTAGTTTTGTAAGCTGCATCGTTACGTTTCTTCTGATTAATCAGCTCTCTTTCTTCCTCGCGTAAATCTTCTAATACGTCGTCTAGCTTCTTATCTCGTTGTGTCTTAAGTGTATTTCTTATGCGATTAAATTTACTATTCAGGCCTCTCACTACGTAGTATACGAGTTCGCGGTCTGAGATATTAACACTCAGACTTTTGCATTTCGACGCTAAACTTTGTGCACGTGCGATGTAATCCACTACCGTTTCTTTATCGCTCATTGTTATGCTACGTAGTTCAACAGTGGCGTCGATTTTAGAGTTTTCAAGACGTCCCACATACGTTTCTTTGATTTTCGTCCACAGTTCCTTTGCGTTAGTTTCGTCCACGAATTGCATAGCTTGTTCATCGGACAAGGTTAGCTTTATAATAGATACAACGTCATTATTATCGTTATCCCATTTCTCACGTTCTCTATCATTCGTAGGTCGGTCGGTTGTGAGAACGTATCTCGCCTTTTTTAGACCTAATACTGCTTCTAATTTCATAGCCCACACGAAGTACTTTGTTGCCGTAAGTTGTGGAACAGCACTCATTGGTATCCATTTTTTTTTGTTGCGTTCTTTTCTTTCTTTCTTACCTTCCCGATCTTTCCGGCGTGGCCGCTTCTTGTTTCAATAACTGCTCAAAATTTTCTTGTCGGCCTTTCGCTCTCTCTTTTGCAGCAGCTTCTTTGCGGTAACTACGTTCTGCTACCACAATTGTTAGGGTTTTTACAATGAAGAGATCAGGAATCCTGATAGTTGGAGGCTTTACTACTTTATAATTGAACTCTGTCTTACACCAGAGAGAGAGCCTCCTCTTCTTGTACAGCCATAGAGCCGGCGCTGACTAGACTAGACTAGCCATCTTATATATGTATAGAAACCAGGCTAACCAACTTTTATCAACGCGCAGTACATATAACATAAAAGAAACTAAACGCAGTAGTATAATACTAAAACTAAAATTAACCATAATGAATACGCAAATCCCTACAATTAGAAAATTGTGTTTTGAGAATCGAGAATAATAATAGGAGACAGGGAAATCAAGCGAGTTCCTCGACTACGGGCGCGACTCGGGGAACCGCCGGAACCAGGCGCTCTGTAATGACGGCTTAGGGTGATGAAATAATAACTGAACTTCTTTAATCCGACAGGTAGAAATTAATTTGAATAAGGAAAGTTGTGTTCCCACTGTCCAAATAAGTTTGACGCTAATAATTTTGAAACCTTTATGTTCGATATTGGATCAAGACCCAACTTAATTAAAGAAAACAGAATTCCAAGGAACCAAATAATAGATTTTGCTCGTATATTAAAATTAAATGGTATTAATGAACATCCCGTATATACTATAGGTGAAATAACTATGACAGTCCTGGGTATTTCTGCCAGTTTTCATGTTATTTCAGACGACTTTCCTATTCAATCATGCGGAATTTTAGATAACGACTTTTTTCGCCTCATAGGAGCAAAAATTGATTTTTCTAAAGGGCATTTAGACGTTTTGAATTCAAAGATCCCTTTTTATTCTCCCGAATCTATAATAATTCCTGCGCGTTCAAAGGCATTGTTCTACGTGCGTATCGGAAACCCGCATATCAAAGAAGGTTATCTACCTAAGATAACCATCGGTAAAGGTGTAGATATGATAACAAATAAACTGATAAAAAATACAGACGGCAAGGCCTATACAGAAGTGATAAATTCTCTGGATATTGAAGTAGAAATTCCCGTACCCACCTTTAATATACGACCCGCGAATCCCAAGGACTATGAGATCGGAAATATTCTGAAGAATAATAATGATAAAGAAGCTAATTCAGACCGCAAGGAAAAAGGAACTCAGGCCTTCATATCCCAAGATATCCAAGAAAATGGGGACGATTTCCAGATTTCCCAATCTTCGAAAGATAATTTAAGCGACGAAATCAATCAACAGGTTCACGCAATATGCAGTGCGAATGATTCACGGATTCCTCTCAGTAAACGCTTAGAGAAGTTGCAAGAAAGTCTAGATAAAACCTTGCGACGAATTTCTCGCGATACTGTTGATTCGCCAGCAAATTTCCGCCGGCTCCCGACACGCGGTCCTCCAAACGCGAAAAGTTGGGCGCCAGGTGCGGAAACGGCCGCACCACCGCACAAAGAGAAATCGCGAAAGAACACCGATCCTATCGGAACCCACCGATAGGCTAATCGTGTCAGGAGTCGTACGGGACCGGTAGCTCCTGGAAATTTTGGAGTCGGAGACGGGATAGGTTCGTTGAGGCTGGGAAATGATGGTAAATAATCGCCGAGTCGGGTCTCGATGTATTAGACAGATTTTATTAGGACGGGTTTCTCCGCCCTGAGATCGAGCGCGGTACACAAAGTCGGAATCGACGCTACGCGGAGTCGCGCGCCGTCCGCATCGATATGCGCGTCGGCAGAGGACCTAGGGCCGGTCCCTAGGTCTCGAGAGTTCGCGGCCGCTCTACGGGCGAGACGATATCAAAATTGATAACTAGAGCAGATAGGAGGTCTTACAGATTCGCTGACTCGTCCTTCGGTGTGACTGCGATGTTTCGTCGATCCGGG
>NW_022639682.1:421065-425493 GCF_010583005.1 Odontomachus brunneus
GGGGGGGGGGGGGGGAGGTGTCCTCTCCTCGGTTTCGCCGGCGCTCTCTCTCTCTCCTCTCTCTCTCTCTCTCTCTTACGCTCTCTCTCTCTTTCTACTGCCCGCTCCCCCGCGATATCGCCAACAGCTCAAAATGGAAAGAAAGTAACGGGATCGATATTACAAACGTTCGGTATTTTGTCTCGTCGCGACAGTGGCTGAGAGAAGATTGCTCGCTCCGATCGCCCTCGTCCTGTCGATCGCCGATCCGTTCCTCCGCCTCCGCCGCCCCTCTCGTCTGCTCTCAATCCTTTCGTGATCTCGAAAATTCGGTAGCCTGGATTATTATTATTCGAGATCGTTATTCTCGCTGGCGTATTTCGTGGCCTTGATCCAGTGGTACTGTTTCCCGTCTCAGCTGAGTGGGCTCCCCCTGGCCCCTCGAGAAACGTCAAGCTGAAAATGTAAACAGTACGGCAGCTCTGGCTCTCGGCGTGACGGCGGCAATTATCGCGTTGCTGAATATTCGTGATCGATCGAATATTTCGGCACGCGATTCCAGAATATTCTCTGTCCGATAGTGATCGAATTTTCGAGAACTATTCTGGCAATCGACGGAAAAGAAGATCGTTATCCTGATCAGGAGCGTATTCACCTGAGCGGTTGCGATAGTGGTGTAGGCGATGCTCCCTCGTCCCACGGCGTCCTCGGCTTCCTTCCTCTTCGCTGGTCGACCAGAAGGGGAGCCTGGGGGCACAAAACTCGGGGGCGCAATGACCTCTCTATCTGCTACACGAATTTTCCGAATCGTTTAACCGCCGGCGGACGCCGGCGTACGCGAAACAAAACGCGGGTTCGGTCGCGGCGGCGGAAATATTCGCGACGTTGGTTCGTATTTCTTTGTGACGGGCGCCTCCACGGCCGCCACGTCACAACCTATAAAAAATGTTCTCAATTCTTCTATCCAAACCTAGACGCTCCCGTCCAAGGGGACAGTTTCCAGTTTCCCCGTCCAGAGGAGCTATCGGGTACTAAATCAAAGGGAGAATTTTATGCAGAATATCATAGATCCAAAATAAATTCGACCAAACATCCTGAAGGAATTACTTATCCAAGCCCTGATGTTTTAAATCAAAGGGACGATTTCCAGATTCCCCATGATTCCTCAGATAATATTCAGTGCAAAATCCGAGAGGGAAGTTTCCAAACCTCTCTAAACCAAAGAGGTACGTTTCCTATTCCCCAAAATCCTTCGAACCAGATAAGTAAAGAATTAGAGACCATGTCCAAAGCCTCATGTGAAGATTCAAAGTTAAGAAATCAAAATAATAACTCACGGAATTACTGCGAAATTTTGAGTGAAAGGTTAATTGAAAATTCGGAGGAAAGTTTCCAACCTCCTCATCCTGATTCGAGAAGTTCTAATTTAGGGGTCGATTTCTAGTTACTCCACTTATTCTATAACGAAAATGTGGATAAAAAACAGGGAGAAAATTTGCAAATCCTTATTAAATCAATGAAACAGGAATTGATAAGAAAAAGTAGAAATATCGAAAAGTCCTCTGAAATCTCAAAAGAAGTTAATGAATTAGATCATTAAGAGCAGAATTTTACACATGCTACAGAAAAAATTACAAAAAAAGAAAACAAGACCCGAGAAGAAATACATAAGTCCTCGTATGAGAACAATAGGACACATAAAATAAAAAAAGACAAGGGAAATAAAATTCACAATCTCGAAGACAATATAAATTTTGTTGAAATGGTAGATAATGCGCCAGTTGTTAATTTTCAAATTTCGCCTAACCATAATAATGTTTTGCAGCATAACAGTCCGGAAAACATAAAATATATTGAATCTAATCAGTATGACAAGTTGCATGTCGCTCCGTTTTCAGATTCATCGATCGCCAGTGTCTCTAGACAAAACTGTGACGTAACTTTCGACTTAGACAAAGAAATGAGATCACATGATCCCGGAAAAACACTTATTATTGAACCTGACGAAAGCACAAAGAATCTAGCTTCAAACACTAAAGTTCTCAAAGTAAATCCAACCGATCTTTTTAACGACAACCGACTAGACGAACTATTGATTCTGGTTAAATTGGACTACCTAAATCCGGAAGAAACTAATAATGTATTTGTTGAACGTCCCTTGGAACGATATTAAAACCAAATTCCAAACAGGATTTTTTGGCTCAGATGTGTGGATAATCTTCTGCAATGGACTAATTAAATACCCACTTAAGGATATACGACTCGCAATCCTTCAAGAAATGCACAATATACCTGTAGAAGGACACAGGGGAGTTACCAAGACTTACAATAGAATACGACTAAACTATTACTGGGAGCACCTAAAAGAAGATATTCGGCAATATATTCGGCAATGTTTACAATATCAATTGAAGAAATTAGTTCGGGTAAAAACCAAGCAGCCAATGGCAATAACTGATGCTCCAGGATGGACATTTGATAAAGTAGCCATGGATATAGTTGGACCATTACCACGTACTAAGGTAGGAAATGAATATATTCTTACAATGCAGGATCAACTTAGTAAATTCAGCCTAGCCGTACCATTGCTAGACCAAACAGCCGCAACAATAGCCGACAAATTTGTGAAAAGATTTATCGCCATTTTTGGATCACCCCGAGCCGTACTCACCGATCAAGGGCGAAATTTCATTAGCGACCTAATGAAAAAATTGGCAAGATATTACAAAATACGAAAATTTCGAACAACTACCTTTCATCCTCAGTCGAACGGATTCTTAGAAAGATCTCATCACGCACTCGGAGAATATTTAAAACAATTCATCAGCACCGAAAAAGAATGGGATGAATGGATAGACCTGGCTATGCAGAACTATAATACTAGTGTTCATGAAGAAACTAAACATACTCCATATGAACTAGTTTTCGGTAGACTTGCTCAAATACCTTCGACCGAATCCCTACTCGAAGATGACAAAATAAGAACATACGACGATTATCTGATACAATTATTCACTCGACTACATAAAATGCAAACTCAAGCTAACAGTAATCTTATCGACGCCAAGAATAAATCTAAAACTCATTATGACAAAAAGATTAACCCACAAACATTTAAATCAGGAGATTATATATTCTTATTGAAAGGGCCAAAATCTGGAAAATTTGGTGATCAATATACTGGACCTCACGAAGTCATTGAGATATTAAATAAGAACAAATCATCGTCAAAATCAAACTGAAAAAGAACAGTCGTGTTGTACATCCCAACAGGCTTCGAATATCACATATTATTCCACGACAGGAAGATAGAACTAGAACTTGATTAATGGAATTTGCAACTTTCAGATGCTTCACCACGGATTAAAACTCATCTTTATTTTAAATCTACTGCAACATCTCCCCACGACCGAAGCAATAATCGGATACGATTGTGGTTCTGCCGCGTCAAACCTCACTACAGTTTCTCTACTAACTATCGAAGAATGCGATATACCGCCACTGCAGGTTAATTCCACTCGACTTAAACTACAATTACTGCAAGCCAACGACTTTCATTCTGTCATGGTGCGCCAATGTAAGGTAGAAATAGACCGATTAGTGAAAAGATGCGGAATGTTCTCTCACACAATGGACGTGACCAACGGCAAATTCTTGTATATTTATGAAGTAACACATCAAGCTTGTTTACGAATGCACATGTATGGAACCTTCTCAATAGAACATTATATCAGGATTAAAAGTTAACTAATCCTTGAGCAGATCCGTGACTTTAGCGGGCAAAATCGATAACGACGGAAACTATGATGGAAGCGACTTTCTCAGACAACTACGGAAGCTGGACCGATGTTATCGTATTGGGAAGTATAAAAATTACCTTGCAAGAATACAGGGCGACAATAAAACTCAATACAAATCAAATAATACTTTGATCAGGAATGCATTGCATACTGAAGACGGGAGAATGCACAGATATAGAAAGAGGCAATACTTATTGGGACAGCATACCAGATGACTCTTGCAGAGAAACTAGCTTCGGAGTCTTATTCGACGGATACGCCATTAAAGTACAGGACAGCAATGATCAAACGGCACAAACAGTTTATTCCATCTCCACTCAAGAAACAACCTTCGCTTTGGCAAATAGAGGCGAGGTAAAAGCTTGCGGTTATCCCTTGGTAAAAACGGAACACCCGAAATTATTCATTTTCGAAACATTCACCGATCTAAGCATTTTCAAGAAAGTACACAATCCGGCAAATATAGATATCTTTGCATATACAGGGTGTTCAAAAAGTCCCGGACCGGTGAAATATCTCGAAAACTAAGCATTTTAGAAAAAAATGTTTCAGATAAAAGTTGTGGCGTTTAAAAAGATGTATTTACTGATCACATCAGTTTGACCTTGGGTTGCGTAGCGAAGGTCAGGTCAAGGTCACATTAATTTTT
>NW_022639682.1:426221-428414 GCF_010583005.1 Odontomachus brunneus
TAAAAAAATTAATGTGACCTTGACCTGACCTTCGCTACGCAACCCAAGGTCAAACTGATGTGATCAGTAAATACATCTTTTTAAACGCCACAACTTTTATCTGAAACATTTTTTTCTAAAATGCTTAGTTTTCGAGATATTTCACCGGTCCGGGACTTTTTGAACACCCTGTATGAACTCAAAATTTGTGAAATATTTTCGCACTCAATTAAATCAACTTTATAGAAACATCTTGTATCAGCAATGTTACCTCGAACAGAAAATGCTTCAAAATGCTTTGGTAATTGCCACACAATCACCAGATATATTTGCCTACCACCTCATGAAGTCACCTGAATATACATCCGTTCTAGCTGGAAAAGTAATACACATCATTAAATGTATACTAGTCGAGGTGCAAGTCGCATCGACTACCAAATGTTACAATCAACTTCCGGTTATAAGGGCCAACAAAACATATTATTTAGTCCCCCAGACACACTTATTACTCCGACAAGGTACCCAGGTTAATTGCAATCTGCTAGCATCCGTAATGTACTGATTAGGCGAGTCTTGGTATCGGATATCACCAAATCCAGTCGAAACAATTGCACCAACGATCTTGAAACCAATGACAAAACCCATATGGAAATACATTAGTCCCGGTGAACTCGCCACTAGCGGAATTTACTCTCAGGCCGACCTTGAAGAATTTAAAGATCATATTCTATTGCCAGCTGAACGGCCTTCTGTTCTTAACACATTAGCAAGAGGAATGATGGGACAAGCTACCACTATACATGGAGGATCTTTTATGAACCTTTTGGACGAAACATCTCTAGAAAAATTAGCAACTTCAACATGGGATGGATTCTGGGAAAAATTCATAACTTTTGGCAATATTAGTGCCGGCGTGCTCGGCATCGTAATTATCATCAGAACGATTAAACTCATACTAGACACCATCCTGCATAGTATCGCCCTACATTCAGTTTTCGGCTGTTCCCTATATCTAATAGAGGCCCTTTGGGACTCGCTTACTCAACTATTACTTTTATTCGGTGGAAAGAAGGCCGAAAATACTATGGAATTACAACCATTCAGGGAAAACCCTGATCAACCTCCTACAATTACCCAACCACCACCTCCCACCGGTAGTATGGACTTCCGAAATCTTTATCGACCTCTCCCTCAAGAGGAGAACTCTAAATATACCTTTAACTTAAAGAGGTAAAACCACAGCAATAATTCTCTATACAGGCTATGGAAATCGCTCATATCAACACCGCACTTCTCTCTCGGCATCGCCTCTCGGTACACGTCACTCATATGGAATCTCCCACTTGATTCTGGGTACAATTGAGATACAGGCGCGACGACCTCCAAGAACTGCAGGCCAAAATAAAGTGGAAAATGGAACGAATAAGACGCTACCACACGGTTTGATCTCAATGCATCAAGATTGGCCTACTGGTGGTATGCAAGAATGGCAAGGAATGGTACCGAGGTACTATTATTGGTCACAACAGTACGACTGCCACCGTCCACTTGGGCGACTGGGGGAGCATTATAAAAAAACAAATAACACAGGTATACCGTATTCATGAGAACTTCATCAAACAACGATGGTTCGCATTCTGCTGCGGACTATGGGGAATCAAACCCGTCGACAGCAATACATATTGGTCCAAGAAAACACGAGAGATAACGAAACTCCTAACCGAAGGAGGAGAGGGTTGGATCCGCATCAAGAAACCCCTAGGAGAAAAAACAGCAGACATCGATCTGCATCTGAAAAGAACTAACCATCTCGGATTGGTAAATTTTAAAGACGAACTTGTCATGCTCGATCAAGCAACCCTGACGATCGAAATCCACCGTCCGTTCCCATCTATCTAGGAATGTGATTGTCTACGCGTACCCATATCTACACATATATCTATCTAATCTTTTAAGATATCTATTGTCAACAAAAAAACACGAAAAAAATATATATTATCTTGCCTTCGTGTATTCTTAGAAAAGATAATAATAATAAGTTTTTCTTGCATGCCACTAACGTACCATAGAATTCTCAATCAATGTATTTCTTATTATCAAACAACAAAATTTATAGAAAATAAAAAAAAATATATATATAAAATATAGCTAAAAATATATACATAGAAAAAAAATATATATAATTTTTTTTTTTTAGAAAAGGGTTATAATATA
>NW_022639682.1:430738-430954 GCF_010583005.1 Odontomachus brunneus
CCGCAATCGCTTGTATTGCTGGAACTATCTGATCTCGTAACATATTCTCGTAGATTGCTGCTGTCAAATTTCCTTCAATAAAGAAAGGACCGATGAATGAATTATTCAATAAGCCTGCTCAAACATTTACTTTTACCGGATACTGAGTGTGTGATTCTTGCATCCAGTGAGGATTCTGATCTGACCAGTATCGACAATTGTGTCTGTTAACATGGT
>NW_022639682.1:431069-431501 GCF_010583005.1 Odontomachus brunneus
AGTGGAATGTTGCTTCATCCGAGAAGACTATGTTCGTCAGAAAGACAGGATCTTCGTCAATTCTTTCCATCATTAACTCGCAAAATTCAAGTCGCCTGTCAAAGTCATCCTTATTTAGTTCTTGTACTAAATGAACCTTAAAAGGGTGGAATTTATTTGCTTTTAATATCTTAAGTACAGATCCCTGACTAATATCATGTTCCAGAGCTACTCTTCGACTTGAGTCATGTGGGTTTTCGATGACAGATAATAAAACATCTAGTGATGTCTCCGGACTTGTTACCGATATTGGCCTACCAGGTTTGGGACGATTTTTTGCACTTCCTGTTTGCTCGAAACGCCTAATGGTTCTATGAACTGTAGATCTTGATATGCCATTATCTGCATTTCGGAAAGTGTAATTGAAAAGATTTTTAACGTCAGTGTAAGATC
>NW_022639682.1:431511-433049 GCF_010583005.1 Odontomachus brunneus
TATATATATATATATATATATATATATATATATATATATATATATAAATACATTTTTTCTTTAAAAAAAAAAACACGGAAGGACGAAAAAAAATAAGGAAGGGGATTTGGAGATTGCCTTTTTTTGCCTCCTTCTAAAATATAAATTCTTATATAGACAACCGATTGTCATATTCTTATTTTAGAATAAATAAGTCTGCCAAGCTCCTCGAAGTGCTAGTAATTCATAATATATTCAATACCTAATCTACAGAATTTCAAGCGCTAGACTTCTCTTAACCTGAAGCCGAGATAACTAATTCAACAACAGTTCACAGAAAATACCGAGCGAAAAACAAAATTCGACCTGCGTATTCGAAAAGCAAACCGACAATGTATTTCACACAAATACACACACCCACTCACGTCTCACCTTAATTATAAATTCAAATCTCGAACTTTAATACGCTCCACTTACAAATGTTGGTGCCCTCAACATTTGTCTGAGACCGGGGGTGTTACGTCCCGTAGGGCCTCACATACCTTACATTGCGTAACAACCGATTATTTATCCGACCGGATTACAAAAGTCAAACACACGAAAAGAACATGTAGATCTCGAGCCTTACGAAAGAACCGTGAATCACACCACCTACAATTACGCATGCCCACATATGGCCTGATCGAACATTTCCCGAATTTCTATTTTTTCCCACTCATCCTCGTTACTAAGCAAGACATCTCCAACGAATCCGGTAACCGCCATCCCCGAAATTATAAAAGTCCGATCCGTATGACGTCTGGGCGCCTTTTTTCACTTACTGTCATTACGACGTCCACGAGTTCTGTGTTCATTCAGTTATTATCATTACGACGTCTACCAGTATCACTTCTGCAATTTTTATTGTCATTACGACGTCTATAAGTATCACTTCTGTATTCAATCATTTGTCATTACGACATCTACGAGTATCACTCAAGAATCAGAATCGAAGGAAGCAACTAATTCAGGAGACCGAGGACCATCCATTTCTCTCCTCGCACACACTAACAGTAAGTTATTGTTTTATTATCCGGTTTTCCGTGTCTCAATTTCGAATAAGTCCGGACAGACATATCTTTACTTTGTCGAAAACCCAATCGCAATAATTCCGGTGAATATTAATTAACGGCAGAATTTTCAAAAATCGGTTTGTTCCTTCCTTGTTGTAGTGGGACGCCGGTCTTGTCAGCAACGGAGTGATCTGCGCGACGCTCTTGAAACGCTGGAGCTACTATCTTCCGCCTCGGACTCCCTTTCGCGCAGAGTATTCGAACGGATAACCCGCAGAGCGTTATCACAATATTTAGACCTAGAAAATCTACCCCCTTCCCTCTCCACTTACAGCCATTCCCTCTAGATTCGCATCCTCGTCCACCATCTCCACTTCTTCCTCCATCTTTCCCTGTAAGTTATTTTCTACCTCCTTCATCTCCCGACGATCCTGACCATTAACGCTCATCCTCAACCCATACGCTCACACACACACACACACACACACACACACACACACACACACA
>NW_022639682.1:433059-434200 GCF_010583005.1 Odontomachus brunneus
ACAATGTCATTTTGCTCCATGATAATGCCCCATCACATACAGCAAAACGGGTCAAGGAAACGATCGAGTCGTTCAGTTGGGAATTACTACCGCATGCGGCTTATTCTCCAGACTTGGCTCCGTCCGATTATCACCTGTTCGCATCGCTAGGACACGCTCTCGCTAACCAACGCTTCGATTCGTATGAAAATGTGGAAAAATGGCTAGATAACTGGTTCGCTTCAAAAGATGAAAAGTTTTTTTGGCACGGCATTCATAAACTGCCAGAGAGGTGGGAAAAATGTGTTCAAAACAGTGGAAATTATTTTGAATAAAGTATTATTTATCACTTTCGAACAACAGACGTCTTATTTGTATAAAAAAATTCCGGTTTCATACTTCTACACCTGGTAGATGCGTTACCATCTTAAACTACACGCACGCAGTTCTGGTAACGATATCTGTTGAAAAACAGCGAGAACTTATTCAAGGTCTTGATAGTATTCTTGTTTCTAAAATCGTAATATGTTTATAATAAACCTAATCACATGATTTTAAAACTATTTATTCTTAGCTTAAGAATTACATATTTGAAAGTGCGCTTCACTTACATTCGAAAGTCACTTGTTTCGTGTTACCCGACAATAGTGCGTATGAGTCTAGTACACACATGTACAGTCGATTGGTATTATTGCAGGTGTGCTCATCAAGATAACAAAAACGGACGTAAAGGATGAGTTTTTAAGTGATATCTTTCACAGCACCGAACATTGCAATAAGGTTATGAGTAGGGTTACAAGCTTACACATTTTAATAAGTATGTTATTGCAATCTGCCATTAATCTTACAAGATAACCTTACATTATAATATTGTTATGAAGTTAATATAATCTTTAATGTTTCAACAAACTTACGTGTAATGATTTCATTTTCTGTGTATCTTGAAAATATTACACAATTAAAATATAGTTTATTAAGAATCACTTAATTGTATAATATATAAAACTTTTTTCATATATAAAAAATTTTTTTTATTAAGAAAACAAATATAACTAAATTAAATTAAAATATTAATAATAAAATTAACTCTAGGTTGTATTCAATAGCCGCTTCCAATGCTTTAGTTTTATGTATATCTCTGACTTTTCTTTTATTATATGAA
>NW_022639682.1:434210-434444 GCF_010583005.1 Odontomachus brunneus
CACACACACACACACACACACACACACACACACACACACACACACATACCAGCACATTGTAACTATAAATAAATTAAATATTATTCCTTTTGTTAAGAAACATTAATTTCTTTGTTTATCCGTCTTCTTCTGTTATCGCTCGAGGTCCAGTCGCAAGTTAAGAGATTCAGTTCTCTGATTCAAAATTGGACTCGCTCGCCGTACGTCGTCGGGCTAGTAAAGTGACCCTTCTGC
>NW_022639682.1:434454-434956 GCF_010583005.1 Odontomachus brunneus
TGATATCTTTCACAGCACCGAACATTGCAATAAGGTTATGAGTAGGGTTACAAGCTTACACATTTTAATAAGTATGTTATTGCAATCTGCCATTAATCTTACAAGATAACCTTACATTATAATATTGTTATGAAGTTAATATAATCTTTAATGTTTCAACAAACTTACGTGTAATGATTTCATTTTCTGTGTATCTTGAAAATATTACACAATTAAAATATAGTTTATTAAGAATCACTTAATTGTATAATATATAAAACTTTTTTCATATATAAAAAATTTTTTTTATTAAGAAAACAAATATAACTAAATTAAATTAAAATATTAATAATAAAATTAACTCTAGGTTGTATTCAATAGCCGCTTCCAATGCTTTAGTTTTATGTATATCTCTGACTTTTCTTTTATTATATGAAATATTTGGACTATATAGTTTATTTTTGTAGTTGTATTAAATAATATTATAAGAAAATTATAATTACTGCTTCAACTGCATACAGGA
>NW_022639682.1:434966-435087 GCF_010583005.1 Odontomachus brunneus
CTTCGAACCATGGATATTCGGCTTTGCCGACGATGTTGATGCATGGCCGGACTTACCCCACGATCTTTTACGCTTAGGGTTATCGTAGTATCCACTTTTCATCGCCAGTCACGATACGATC
>NW_022639682.1:435097-435521 GCF_010583005.1 Odontomachus brunneus
ACGTGTAATGATTTCATTTTCTGTGTATCTTGAAAATATTACACAATTAAAATATAGTTTATTAAGAATCACTTAATTGTATAATATATAAAACTTTTTTCATATATAAAAAATTTTTTTTATTAAGAAAACAAATATAACTAAATTAAATTAAAATATTAATAATAAAATTAACTCTAGGTTGTATTCAATAGCCGCTTCCAATGCTTTAGTTTTATGTATATCTCTGACTTTTCTTTTATTATATGAAATATTTGGACTATATAGTTTATTTTTGTAGTTGTATTAAATAATATTATAAGAAAATTATAATTACTGCTTCAACTGCATACAGGAATAATAAAAAACGCTTAGTATCAGTTGAAGAAATAGCGCAGCAGCCAAGATAATAGACTACTCAGTAAGTAAGGAACATTAAATTAAT
>NW_022639682.1:435531-435703 GCF_010583005.1 Odontomachus brunneus
GCCGGACTTACCCCACGATCTTTTACGCTTAGGGTTATCGTAGTATCCACTTTTCATCGCCAGTCACGATACGATCCAAAAAACCTTTCCTTTTCTGCCGTTGAAGCAGCTGTTCACACGTGAAAAGACGCGGTTCGACGTCTCTCGACTTCAACTCGTACGGTACCCAATG
>NW_022639682.1:435713-443989 GCF_010583005.1 Odontomachus brunneus
TTGCATTTATATTTTTCACATGTTATTTTGCGATATGATTTTTCTGAATGCTGTTTAAACGTTTTAAAAACATTACAAAAGATGTATTTTTCAAATGTTACTTTAACATTTATTTATAGATCAATGCAACATCTTAAAAATATTTCTGACGATTACAACGTTATGGCAACCTTATTTCAACATTATTGAAACTTTCAAATCGCGGTTAAAGTATGTTCGATACAATATTAAACACTACATATTTGACAATATTACAGGTTCTTGAATATCATCCTAGTAACGTTATATTAATGATTTCTTGCTTACTGGGTAGTAAGAAGAGATATCTGAGGTCTCGAGTTCGCGTCCGACTAGTACTGAGTAAATTTTCAGATACGAAAATAGTGAGAAATCAAATAAAAAAGTTAAATTTCATTTAAAATCAATATAAATTGACTAAATTAAATATAAATAATATTTCTTTATCAAGAATTTCTTATTAAAAATATTGAACTTATCCTTTTAATTAAAGTAAAATTAGTCCAACTAAGAATATTTTTACCTTTGTTTTAAGAATAATTTATTCTTAATTGAAAATTATTTATTCTTGACGCTATTTTAAGGATAAAATATTCTTGGATCCAAGCATATTTGCATTATTTTAAGGATTAATTTTTTTGTGTGTTATTAATAATATGTTATATTCGCGAATAGTATCAGCGCTTTCGAAACACTTCTCGAGGAATTGTTTCGATTGCGCCACAACAAGTAAGCGGATGTGCAAGTGCGGCGATAAGCACCACCTTGCACATTCCGCATTTAGGACCTCAATTCCAAACGCATTACACCATTACCAAATATGGTAATGTTCTTGTCGCCAGGCACCCCCTCCGATAAGCTTAAAAGAATATTATAAAAGAGCAGAGAAGACCGCCCGCGTTTAGACTTAACACCTCGGTCTCTCGCCGCGACATACGCGACCAACGCGCGGTTTGCACATTAATAAGAAGTACGGGAGTAGTAATTAAAACACATACAAGTGTATTTATCAAATAAACCTTTTTATATTTAACACTACAAGAAGTAGTCCAAATCTTTACTACATTTTATCCCCCGCCACACCCCCTGCCGCGCCCGCATCACCGATCTCGAACTCTTTCTCGTGTCCTGGCAACACAGGCACGACAAATAAAACATCACAGTTCTAATCAAGTAGTATGTTTGTATTTTATACCAAATCATTTCAATAAATTATATATCAAATTTTGCTGTACACGCTCTTATCAAACTGTACATCTATGGTCCCCTCCCAGCATAAGATTAGGAGCCACGAGATTATTAATTATTATGTAATATTTAATTAAAAAAGTTTCTTTATTAATAAAAACATGAAAAATATCATGTTTTACACTTATATTGTCCTCCAAACATAATATTGCAACTTGTAGTCCATACATGATTTGTTATAGCTCAAACAATAAATGCAATAAAACTTTCGTTTCCGTTCCCGTTTCCGTTGTGCGATAGATGACAAGGCAAAGTAAGAGTGTGGTGAGAAAGTGTGTGAAAGAGAGAGAAAGGTTGGGTGTGGAGGGGTGGAATGGTGAGGAGGGGGAAGAGGATAAAGAGAGGAGTGTGGGAGTGTGTGGGTGACAGGAGGGAAGCAGTGGAGGGTTGGGAAAGTGAGAGAGAAGCTGGAAGGTAGGAGAGGTTAGGATAGAGAGGAAAGAAAGGAGGGGTGAGAGGAGGGAATCAGGGAGAGACATCTAGGTGAGTGAGTAGGAACTAGATAAGCGAGAAGTAGTGGTGAAGTGTGAGATAGAGGTCGCAGGGGCACGGAATAGAAAGTTGTGAGATAGATAGGGAGTAGAGAGGAAGATGTAACAAGGTTAGAGAGAGAGAGAGAGAGAGAAAGGATAGGAGGAAAAGACTGAAGGAAAGGAAAATGGCGGAGAGGAAGGAAGGGTAGATATAGAGGGGGAAAAAGGGATCATTAAAGGAGGAGAGGAGAGGAAGTATATGAACGTTGGAGGAGTTATTTAAGAGAAAGAGGGAGAGGGAAGGGGAGGAAAAGGGAGAGCAGGAGGTAGAGACAGATGGAATAGAGGAAGAGTATTATGCTACGAGGAAGGAGAGGAGGACAGGGAGGTCGCCACAGAATGAGAGAGGAAAGGAGGAGACGGAAGGGATGGGAAGAGAGAGGGAAGGGGAGAAGTGGAGGAGAGAGATAAAAGAGGGTATAAAGGAGAGTATAAAGGAGATGGTGGAGGTAGTAAAGGAGATGAGAGACGAGTTAAGTAGTTATAGGAGGGAGATGAGAGAGGAGATAGAGGATATGAGGAGGATGTGGGGAAAGAAAAAGGAAACTTGGAGAAGGGAGAATGAGCAGCTAAAAGGTAGGTTAAAGGAACTGGAAGAGAGAATGGAGAGGAAAGAGGAGAGGATAAAGAGTAGTTCGGATGAGAGGGAGGCGAGGCAGGGGATTTAATGAGACAAATAAAGAAGGTGGAAAGGAAGATGGAGATGAGAGAAAAAGAAGAAAGGAGGAGGAATATAATGATAAAAGGGATGAAGGGAGAGGAGAGAGAAGTAGAGGAGAAGATGAAAGAAATAATGAGAGAAATGGGGATAAAGGGGCAGATAAGGGATATGAGGAAAATGGGGAGAGGGGAGGGAGAAGGGTGGGTAAGAATTAGGATGGTAAAGCTGGAGGTAATGAGGAGAAAGAGGGAGTGGGAGAAGAGAGGGATATGGATAAAGGATGATTTACCGTGGAAAGAGAGAAAGATGAAATGGAATTTGGAGGAGATTGCTAGGAGGGGGAGAGAAAAGGGAAAGAGAGTTTGGGTAAGGTATATAGGAAAATACAGATAGATGGAAAATGGTGGAGATGAAAAGAGGAGAAGGAGAGGTTGGGATTAAGGAATGAAAGGGTTGGGAGGAATGAGATATTGGGGGAATCGGATTAGAAGAAGAGAAGAGAAAAGAACGAGAGAGGAGGGAAAGGAGGGAGGAGGAAGGATGGAGAGTAGTATTTTGGAATGTCGCGGGGTTGGGGAACAAGGACAAGGATTTCTGGGAGAGAGTGAAGAGAAGGGCTGTAGTGGTGATGTTGGAGATGTGGTTAGAGGAAAAAGGCTGGGAAAGATTGAAGGGAGGACTTCCGAGGGAGTATAGATGGAAAGTGCAGTTAGCGAGGAGGAGGAACAGGAAAGGCAAGGCGAGAGGAGGGATGTTAATGGGAATAAGAAGTGACTTAGGTGAGATAATGATGGAGGAGGAGGAGGAAGAAATGGAAGGGAGGATAGAAAAAGAAATTATGAGGGAAGGATATAGATGGGTTATTATAGGTGTATATATATATATATATATATATATATCTTATTTTAAATTACGCACCTGAATATCTCGTCAGGGGAGCCACCAATCCGAAAATAACCCTTACAAAAGTTGTTGGGTTTGGAGGGGGACATCAGATGGTGATTTTCAATTTCACCTTGACCTTGACCTTCAAGGTCATTCGAAGGGCAAATCAAATTTTTAAATAGAAACCCCTATTTTTGACCCCGGATTCGGAAAGAACGCAAAATTTTACGTTTAGATGGATACTTGAGGCTCTTCTTTGGAATGACCTTCAGAGGTTATTTCAAGGACAAAGTATTTGAAATTACGCACTTGAATACATGTCTTGTTGGGGAACCACCAATCCAAATAACCTTTACAAAGGTTGTTGGGTTCGGAGGGGGATATCGGATAGTGACTTTCAAATTTACTTTGACTTTGACCTTCAAGGTCATTTGTAGGTCAAAACGAATTTTTTAAATAGAAACTATAAAGTTATGTTAAGAGTCGAAATGACCTTTAAAGATAATTTCAAGGTCGAACCTCTTACAAGTCTAGCATGACCTGAAAACCAAAATTGATCGTGGTTTTTTAAGATATTTGAATTAGTAATCATGACTACTAATTTAGCTTAAAATCTAAACAAGAAAGGATAAGGGAATATTGCGGATTTTTCCAAACTGCATATATATTAATCAAATGTAACGATTAAATATTAAATTGCTCAATATTTTAATATTTTTCATAACGTACGAATATATTTATATATTTATATACATCAATATATATGTGAATATTTTAATTTTTAATATTAAATTATACAGCGTGTATGAATTTGCCATTCAAAATATGTATAATATTGTATAAATACAAAATTAAGGAGGTATAAATAATAAGGAAAACGTAAACTTTGTATAAACATTATTTTTAGTACTTTTAACAGAAATGTTAAGGCCCCTTCTGTCGTATGTTTCGGTTGGTGCCGTTAGAAGCGAGAAATCATGTGTAAAAAATTCTTGCGTTATACGTTGAATTAAGAGGACATATTCATAAAACGACATTTGTGATTAATTTAGCAAATTTGTATAATACTTCGTTCTTTCCTTCGCTATGATAATCAATAAATAGCTGTAAAATATTGTAACAAGAATTATGATAAAAAAATATTAAAAGCTAAGTTACATTCGAGGTAGCAACGTGACATGATTTTCACGTCAGTTTTTGGTCATTAGTGACGTCAATTATTCTGTTATAATCGCATAATAATGACGTGAAAATGACCAGAATAAGTCACAGCCCACCGACGTCATAATAAAACGTGAAAATGACGTCATAAAAAGACGTAAAAATGACGTGTCGAAATATCCTTTTTCCGTTCTATTTTTTAGCAGAAACTATTTGTAAATGTCACAGCGTTTGCTGATTTTAAACTTGAAAATTTTAGATTATTTGATTCCAATATTACATCACTTTAAAAATTCTCACTGGCACTAGGACTCGTACTTGGACCATAAGACATCTCTGGATTATAACTACACCACTTTTTCGATCGATATAAACATCTTATATTTTGTCCATATGGTTGTACTTAACATAGTGTAATATAACTTTTTTATAATATGATTTAATTTTAATAAAAATTATATTTTTTGTACCTTTATTGCTAATTTAAACTCTAGTTCTCTCTAATGAGGTAAAGTCTATAAAATCCCGTACATTCCATTTCGTTATCTTTAAATTTTTATAATAAGCATTTTTTTATTGTTAAGTGTTATTAAATAGACAAAGTCATAAAAAACTATAAACTTTAAATAATTATAAAAGAGTATAATTTAATAAAACAAAAAATCCATTTTACCATGTAAGATTTAATTAAATTTAATACATTTATGTATATATATGTAACAGTATACAAATTAACCCAGATAACCAACTATCCACATAGCATTAGATATTCTATGTATATACAGTATGTTTGATAAGAGCGTGTACGGCAAAACTCAAAAACTTAGGATAATACATAAATTGAAAAAATTTATACACATTATGCATGATATAAACTGCGATGCTTTATTATTAATAAGTTGTTCAGTCGCCTCCATTATCAATAATTGACTGGCATCTCCGAGGCATACTTTCTAATAATTTTACAGCATAATCTTCAGACAAAGATCTCCATATAAATCGAATCTGTCGAATTAACTGCTTGACGGTCCATATTTTCTTTCCTCGGAGCTTAAACTTTATAAGCGCCCAAACATTTTCAATTGGATTTGCATCTGGCGACTGTGAAGGCCAATCCAGTACGTCAACGTCATTTTCTTGTTTCCACGCAGTACAAAGTCTACTCCGATGTTTCGGATCATTGTCCTCTTGCAGTAGCCAATTTTCATTTTTCCTCGTAAACCACCTTTGGGCAGATGGTAATAAAGCTCTCTCATATATTTGGACCATTTTAGCAGCATCCAAATTTTGTGTAAAGATGTGTAAAGTGCCAAATCCCTGTTTTGAGAAACAGCCCCAGACGTGCACCTTTACCGGATGTTTAACGGTCCGCTCGATGAGTCTATTGGCCTGGGTAGACCAGACACGTCTGATAGAAGACTTTGCCCAAAACGAAGCTTCATCTGAAAAAATTACGTTGCCCCAATAGCGGTCCAAATTTTCTTTTGCCCAAGCAAGTCTTTTTTCGACGTGTTTTTCAGACAGCAACGGTTTCGTTATCGTGCTTCGAAATTTCACTTTATGAGCCAGTAAACGTCTTCTTATAGTATGACATGATATATTTAGACCCTTTTTAAGTAAAACCGCTTGCCCGCCACGCAATGATAAACAAGGATTCTTCTCAAACACCCGTAAAATCATTTTGTCCTCCTTTTTCGTCGTTTTCTGCACAGAGCCACGATCCGGCAAGTCATCAACGTTTTTGACCTCGGAATAACGTTTCACCCACTTACTCACAAACGCCTTAGACTTCTTCATATACTTAGCAGCCGCTCCGCGCGACATTTTTGGTCCTTTCGGATGCGAACATAGAAGGACAGCTTCGTAACGTGATGCGTACGCGGCACTCATGTTGAAATACGCCCTTTTGTGACGAAAGTCAAACGATAACTAAGGCTTTCTAGACAAAGCATCTTGGGAGAAGAGCCCCGCTATTGGCTCGCGTTCATATCCCCCCTCTAACGGTTTCGAGGAAAAAGTTTTGCCGTACACGCTCTTATCAAACATACTGTACATGAATGCTCCATGATGTGAAAAAACGCCCTATATATATCAACTGCACATACATTTTATATACGTAAGATGAATATACATGACAATATATACTATGTAAAAACATTAATGGTTTTAATATATCGTACGTAATGTCGTATATATATTCTATGAATATATATATTTTGGGACATACTTCGATACATATCGCATGCACATACGTTAAAGGAAATTCGCGGTACATTCGATATCCGTGATAAATGGTATTAGGTGAGCAAAAAAGTTCTGAACTTTTTTTTGCAAAATTCAAAAATCTTTATTCAAAAACAAAAAAAATATTAATCAGCGAAATATTCCTCGTTTCCCACATCAATGACCTTTTGCCATCTTTCGGATAGCTTGCGAATTCCTTGATGATAGAAGCTCACCAGCTTCGAAGCGATAAAGTCATTAATGCATTTTCGTATCTCTTCAAATCTCACGAAATGTGTATCAGCCAAGTGATGCTGCAGCGACCGGAATAGGTAGTGATCGGAAGGCGCCATGTCTGGGCTATACGCCGCGTGCGGGAGAAATTCCCAGCCTAACGCAAAGATATGGTCCTGAATCGCTTTCGCAACATGTGGTCGGACATTGTCATGAAGCAGGATCACTTTATGACTTTCTTGGCCAGTAATGGCCTCTTTTCTTCTAATGCATCGCTCAAATTGGTCAATTGTTGTTGGTAGCGGTCTGCCATAATTGTTTTACCCGGTTGTAACAACTCGTAATATAACACACCTTTCCAATCCCAGATGTAGAGCAAAACCTTCTTGGCGTGAATATTGGGTTTTGGCGTTGATGTTGAAGGTTGACCAGAGTCAACCTATGATTTTCTACGCTTAGGGTTATCATAAAGAATCCACTTTTCTCCGCTTGTAGTGATTTTGTGCAGAAAATCTTTTTTCCGGAACTTTGAAAGCAAAGTGAGTGCAGTGTCACGCCGTCGATTTTTATTGTTTTCGGACAGTTTATGCGGAACTTATCGGCCTTCCTTCTGAACCTTTCCCATTGTATGTAAACGTACGGAAATGGCTTGCCGCGTAACACCAAGCTGTTCTGCAAGCTCCTTTTCAGTTTGCGCAGAGTTTATATCCAGTAATGCTTGCGGTTCGTCCGTTTCAATCTTTTGAGAACGTTCAGCATGCAGTTCATCTTCAAGACTGAAATCTCCTTGGCGAAATTTTCCATACCATCTTTTACACGTAGTATTACAGAGTAGTTTTACACGTAAGCTTACAGTATTCTCTCCATATGCAGCACAAATCATTTCAGTGGCTTCAGCAGCATTTTTCTTTAGATAAAACGCGAAGTGGATGGAAAATTGAATATGCTCTTTTGTTATTGTCATCATAAACACTACTGATTTTTGAGGTTATGTGCATTAAATGCCAAACCACATGGCATTTTAGAAGACAAAATGTCAACGCTTTAAAAGGGCGGAAAAATAAATAAAATTTAAATTGTTGTTTCGGTTATATGAAATCTAAAGCTCAGAACTTTTTTGCTCATCTAATAGTATTAGGTCTGCAACCCAATGACGTATATACATTGATCAAGCATTCCTATACTTCTGCTGTAATAATGAGTAAAGCCGGAAGTTGGTAGTTTAAAACAAAGTGAGAAAGTTGATTTGCTCCTAGTGTTTTCTCATTCTATCATATAGAAAGAATATGGCCACTGTCAAGCTGTCAAGTACT
>NW_022639682.1:443999-453532 GCF_010583005.1 Odontomachus brunneus
ATTGACTTTGTTTAAGCATTATGCACATTTGTGTTACCCAGAAAACCACGTCATTTCAGAAAAAGTACACCAGATCGTTTTTCAGACATTTCACCTTCATTTTTGACCTTTCCAAGGTCGCAAAAACAATTTTTTCATAATACAAGTTTGATATAAAATTTTCCGCTCTTTTGAAATCCGCAATCAAAAATAGGGTGTCCCATTAGAAAAAACCATCGTGACCTTGAAATAACCTTCAAAATTGACCTCAAGGTCAAAACCAATGGCACAATTGAATGACCCCCTCTGTCCTGGTCAACTTTTATCTAAACCATTTTTTTGTAGATACCGTAATTTGGAAGATATTCGGATCCATAGACTAAAATGACTCACCCTGTATAATACAGTGCAGAATTAAAAGAATAAAACTATATATTTTACTTATCTTTGTAACGCTATTTCGCGTTCCATGCGGGATCAGCTGCGAGTCGGTGTGGTCCGGATTCGAGCAGATGTCAATAATCGTGAAGACAGTGGGATGGATAGTATAATAATATATATTGTCGATTAGATAACTATTTACAATGAGTATGTACAGGTTGAGTCGGCGCCGCTGGCTTCGCGCGCAGGTTTTTGCGTTTGCGTGTGTTGATGTCTGCTGCGGCCGGGCTCGGCCGTAGGACCGCTGGCGGTCGCGGGACGCGGGCGGTCGTGTGACGCGTCGATCGTGTTGTGCTTGCGGCACGCTGTTGACGTTTGGATCTTTAATTTTTGGTCGCGCGAAGAGAGCCGTTACTTGACGGCTAGTACGGCTTTGCGGGCGTGATGCGTCGGAGTTGGCGTCGCTGTCGTGCGCTAAGATGCGGTGCCGCGGGGATCGGTTTCCCCGGGGCGGCGGTGCGGCTTCGCGGGATCGCCCTTACGAATCGAGTAAGGTGACGGATCGGTACGCGAGGATGTAGGCTTTACGAATCCGACACGTCTCCGCGAGTGTCGACTCTACGAATCCAATGAGTCGACGGAGCGGTAGCCGGTACGGATTTAATAAGTCTACGTGGATGTCGGCTTTACGAATCCAACAAGCCGACGGAGCGGTAATCAAGGATGTAGACTTTACGTATCCAATAAGTCCACGCGGATGTCGACTTTACGAAGCTAATAAGTCGACGGAGCGGTATCGAGGACTGTCGACTTTACGTATCAATGAGTCGACGGAGCGGTATCGAGGAATGTCGACTTTACGTATCCAACAAGTCGACGGAGCGGTGACGAGGAAGGTCTAGGAAACGGTGTTCTAGTTAGCGGTGTTCGCGAGGTGCTATTGCTGTCGGAGTCTGAGCTCTGTTCAGCGGAGTGCCTCGGTAGACTGCTCCCCACTGAGCTTTTCGTGCGGTCTTTTATACTACTTTTAACATGATATTATGTTGTGATCTTTGCGGTCGGTCGCTGATGTTTACATCGTTTTGTCGCGTGTTCGGTTTCGTGACGAGTCGTTTGAATATCGTTACCCGGTTCTTGTTCTATTTCTATTTCTATTTGTTTTGCGAACGGCTCGTTACATCTTGATATAAAATTGATATTTATAATATTTTATGTTGTATTTAATCATACAAATTGCTCTTATCCTGTTCTCATTCCATTATCAAATGAAAAAAGTTAGGTTGCTATGACGGGATACAGTTCTTGAATAAGGTTTAGTACTGTAAATAGGTAAATAGGTTAAGTAAATAGTTCTGTTTAGTGCTGTAAGTGCTGTAGGAACGACGAATTGATCAATCACATTGCTTTATTTAATGTTTTGAAGTATTTGCAGTGTTAAACAGGCTCTCCTGCTTGACAGTCAATAAAATAGAGTGAGAAGGCACTAGGGGAAAATCAACTTTCTCACTCTGTTTTAAACTGCCAACTTCCGGCTTCATTTTGCGGATAGAATGCTTGGTCTATATATATACGTCATTGCTGCAACCATGAAGAGCGAGAGGATATCAGGGCTTAACTTCAACCAATTCTTAACCTCTTAGACCTATATCCTAAACTCTCTTTTATTGTTAAAAGTGCCCCTCAAAATGGCTTATAAGTTTCCTGATTAACTATAAATCATTTTTAGAGACATTTTTAGCGATAAAAAAGAGATCAGGATATGGACTTTAAAATCTATTAACGTCTAAGTTAAGTAGAATAAATGTAAAGTTGAATGTTATGTATAACATTATAACGTTGTGTATAACATTATAATGTTATGTATAACAGTATAACAATAAAATTGAAGTCGAGATGTTGTTATTCTATAAAAAATTGATTTCAGCATAAACAGATAATATATCTGATTAAATATAGTGCAAGAAATTATTCATATCTATATTACAGTGAAATAATATTATTTGTTCCTAGATTAGGTGATTTTTTATAATTTTTTTTCATTATGTATCACTATGCTTCTAGGAGAATATTACTATACTGAATCATAAACCTATTGGACACCAATTAACAGTAACATTGAAACAATATTATAATTTCTCGCTCAACAATGTAATTATTACAATGCACGTTAAACTGCACTTATATTTTTGAACATTACTCTGAGTTATATTATTATATGTTTATATAGAGAAAAATCTAATTAAACTATATTTCAACATTAGATGATAAGGAATGGACAAGATATAAACTACACATATAATGCAAATTGCTGGGAAAATATAGAATCTAAGATTATACTAAGTTAATACATCTTATGTTATCAAAGTAATGTTAATATTGCAAAACCAGAATAGCATGCAATGTCACAGCATATACTAATTTACCTATTTTTTATTTATATCTTATTGTCCATTCCTTATCACCTAATGTTGAAATATAGTTTAATTAGATTTTTCTGTTACTCCAGGAGAACGCAACATAATGAAAGCTTCACCTGTACTTATAGGTCGAGCAGCGAGTCAGCGACCAGAAGGGTCGCTTTACTAGCGCAACGACGTACAGCGAGCGGTCCAATTTTGAGTCAGAGATCTAAATCTCTTTACTTGGGACTGGATCTCGAGCGATAATGGAAGAGGACGGGTTAAGAAAAATATTAAATTTCTTTATAAAATGGAAAAATATGATTTATTTATAACTACAATTTAATACGGTGTGTGCGTGTGTATGTGTGGATGTTAGCGACCCGTGTGTGGGTAGTCGGAGGGTAGAGGTGGCGGTTCTTCTGAGGGAAGAGGAGCTGAGGGACGATATTCGGAGGGATAGGTAACCGGTACCATCGGGGGAAGAAGGTAAGCAGGGACGGGTGGTAACTGATCCGCGGATACACTAAGGTAGCGTCCAAGACAACCGCGTACTAGCTCCCGGCAGAACTCTCGTTTATTTCGTGTTTGGTTCACGAATAGGGTGTTAAACTCCCAGAGGACCGTTTCAAAGTCCACGTAATGAAATCGCGGGAGTTGATCCATTAAAACGATTGATTAAAGATGTGGGTTTTCGGTACAAAGTCAAAATATATCTGTCCGAATTTATATGAAATTGAGACGCGGAAAAACGGATAATAAAACAATGACTTACTGTTGAAGTGTACGAGGGAAAATGGGTCTTTCTGAATCTCCTAAGATCGTGGCTCCCGTCTAATGGTCGTTGTTTTCCAAGGTGGTCGCGAGTGCGATGAAGTTCGAAATGCCAAGACAGATATGGATAGAAGTGCTCATGAATGCGATGGACGATAAGTAGTAAAAAGGTTAGTAGAACGAAAAGTTATACGAATCGGACTTTTATAGTTTTGGAAAATAGAAAATTTCGGGGATGGCAGTTACCGGATTCGTTGGAGATGACATATTTAGTAACAAGGATAAAGCTCGAATTGGTGGAGAAAAAATGAAAATTTGGGAAATGTTCGATCAGGTGACATGCGCACTTGTAGGTGACGTGTTTCATGATTTTTTCGGATGACTCGCGGTCTAAGTATTTCTTTTGTACTTAAGTGTACTTAACTGTTTTGTAATCCGGTTGGATGGGTAATCAGTCTTTACGCAATGCATTCCAATTAAAGGTACGTGTGGCCCTACGGGACGTAACAATTCTCTGCAAACATTAACTCATAGTAACATTCAAAAATGTAAATATAGTATAACATACGTTATAACAATTATATTGTTGAGTGGGAAATTAGAATATTGTTTTAATATTATTGTTAATTAGTGTTCAATAGGTTTATTGACCAATGTTTCGAACAGCCCGGGATGGTGAACGGCTAGTTCGTAATGCCGTTGAACCACCGTCGACTACTACGTGTAATGCGCGACAATAGTGTCGTGCTCTCCTATTCAGAAGCCTCGTGAGATAGAGTGAGGATGAAGCAAGTGTGCTGTAAGTATGCAAGCACGGCGTGGTCCTGTAGCGGACCCGCGTATAGTAGCCCGGCGCCTCCGCGCTGGGAAGAGAATCCCCCTTCCGGAGGAAGATAATCACTCGGAATATGGAGACACCGATCCGTCTCCTTTCGTGAGCGTTGAAGTCAAGTCCGAATGAGATTCAGCTCGGTTTGGCGAAGGAGCAACAGAGACTGAATCTGAGATGATATACAGGTGAGTATAGCTCGCCTGAACAGTCGCGCACGCGGCGAAGGCTATGTCTCGTAGCGAGAGCCTATACGCGAATGTAACTCTGAATTGCGTATGCGGCGGAGTCTAAGTCTAACGTTGCCTTACACGTTACCGTGAACGTGCGTTGATAATGCCGCGTGTGTGACTGACGCAAAGTCTCGTTGAGACTAGAAGCGAATATCCCTCGCGTGTTAAGTCGCGGATGCGACGATCTATAAGTCGTGAGTAGATTTCTACCAGCGAACTTGATTCGCGTGAGCGTTGCGCCCCTGGCAGCGGAGCAATAGCGAGCGTGGCTCGCGTGAGAGCTGCGGCCCTGGCAGCAGAGTTCCCGATGACAACGATAACTCGTGCGGAGTCGTGAGCTCGACAGTACAGCGTTCTGTTGAACTGATACACGCTGTCTGCGATACTATCGTGAAGGAAGCGTCCACCACGGTGGAGGCTCCAAGGTAATCCGAATGGTCGCGCGAAGCCTTCTCTCAATCCTCGATCGTATTGAGAAAGTAGAGATCCGTGGAGTTACCTAAATACTCGTACCAATAAATGCCAACGTGTCTTAGACACTCTAAAGGTAGTGAAGATTAATGCAGAGATACAAAAGAATATCTCTGGTGAGGCAAATGCCCAACGTGCTTACGCACTCAAGAAGGCGATATGAAGCTAACTAGAGCTCAAAAGAATACCTCAACGAGGCAGTGACCAGATGTGCTAACGCAGTCAAAAGTGGTCCTCGAGTAGTCTCGCGCGGCGCCTTATATAGGCGCCTAAGCGAAATCTGACCGCGAGTAACGGCTCTGGCTGACGCCGTCGCCGCGTCGCGGTGCCGGCGCACTGGGCGGCGGGAGACCGGCGACTGCGAGTCGAGCGGCGCCTGGGGCCCGGCCGCCCTCCGTGGCTCCGCGAGGACGCAAACGTTCCGTCCGGAAAAGAACAATCAGAAAAGAAATATTCTTCTACAATCATAATGATATGTAATATATAAATTTGTTATTAACAAACATATAATTATATTTTTTGACAAATACACAAATATATTATGTTCCCAATGAACACAACGTTACACGTAACGTACATGTTAATTATAATTTCCTACTCAACAATGTAACTTTTATATAATATAATATATAATACATTATAATATTATATAATATATAATATACGTGTCATATAATATACGTGTTGTGACCGAAATTCGTTAGCTATACGAGAGAATACGGCCAAAACTTCGTCTCCGCCGTTGCGGCGATGGCCGAGCTTGCCGGCAGCTCTTGCACAACAAAAAATCAGTGACTCGGTAGAGCGGCGAGGTTCGTGTGTCGGCCCGCAAACTTCCTTCGTGCGACACGGGAGGAGCAGGCAACGAAATCGGAGGAATTAGAAGTAGCCACACATGTCAGTTAACATTAACGCTATATTTATAAAAAAAACAACAAAAGAACGATGCGGGACTCCGAGTCGCGTAGTTGCGGGGCGGTTCGGCAGCCGGATCCGTAGTCGAGGATCCGTCTACCTCGCGGAGTTCGGATGGCGCGAGGTTCGCGAAATTCTGTCGTCGTACTCTAATTACGGAATTGGGCGCCAGCCGGGTACATCCCGGCCCTAGTCATCTCATCGCGAACCGCGTATATTCCGTCGCTCTCGGAGACCCACACTTCCGAATGATAATCGCGGGTAGTTACAATGGTCACGCAGTCGCTCGCCGTCCTGTGCGGTCGCGAACGCGGTGAAACGGCAGCAGGCAACGTGGGAAGGACGGCTACACTCTCGCGAGCGCGCTGATATTAGCCCGCGGTCGCGAGCTCGTACGGTTCGTCACGGGCGGCGAAGAACCATTCCGGTTGCCGTCGGGGAGCGACAGCAACCACCACAATCTCGGGATACCCGGGGGCTGAACTATAGGCTAAGGACGGCTCATCAATTTCCCGCGCTGGGCTCGCTCGCGTTCTCGTCCTCGCTCTCTGTCGCTCCCCTCGACGGGCTATGTCGCCGCTTGTTCGCTCGCTCGCTCGTTCGCTCGTTCACTCGTTCGCTCGCTCGGGGATCGCGGTGTTCGCCAAGGGTCTCGCGTCGCTCGCTATCCGCACAGTGACAAATTTTCCGCGAGCGCGAGGCTCATTCGGCTCGCGATCTTACAAGTAACACTAGGGAAGTGATAACCGATTTTCCTGAAACTGCGCATACAAGTAGTTCTTCAAAAACTATTAGACACGTATCACTTCTAATTCCTCCGATTTTGTTACCTGCTCCTCCCGTGTTGCACGAAGGAAGTTTGCGGGCCGACACACGAACCTCGCCGCTCTACCAAGTCACTGATTTTTTGTTGTGCAAGAGCTGCCGGCAAGCTCGGCCATCGCCGCAACGGCGGAGACGAAGTCGTAGAACGAATTTTTTTGTTTTTCCCCAAAAACAAATTTTGGAGTAGAAATCGCCCCTACAAATTTTGGTGGGGGGATAAGAGGTACTTTACAAACTGTTTGTAGGATTTGTATGAAATTTAGTATCTAGGGCTTTTTGGCCTCGCTAATTTCGAATTTGAAATCAGTTTTTGAAAATTCAAAATGGCGGATCCAATATGGCGGACGAATTTTCATTTTTTTTTAGGATTTCTATGAAACATGGTATCTAGGGGTTTTTGGTATTGCTGATTACGAATCTAAAGTCAGTTTTCGAAAATTCAAAATGGCGGATCCAATATGGCGGACGGATTTTTATTTTATTAAGGATTTCTATGAAACATAGTATGTAGGGGTTTTTGGCCTCGCTGATTACAAATCTGAAGTCAGTTTTTCAAAATTCAAAATGGCGGATCCAATATGGTGGACGGATTTTAATTTTTTTTTAAGGATTTCTATGAAACATGGTATCTAGGGGTTTCTGGCCTCGCTGATTACGAATCAGAAATTATTTTTTGAACTACTTTTAGCATTACCCAGAAGCAACGACGTGGACGTAGTAGCTTTTTTGTTCCCATTGGGGTGCTTTATTAAAAGTGAGTCTCCTTACCTCTTACTTTTCAAAAGGTTTTTGCTGTGAGTCCCCTTGCCTCTCACAATATCGGGAGTTTTTTGCTGTGAGTTCCCTTGCCTCTCACAATATCGGGAGTTTTTTGCTGTGAGTTCCCTTGCCTCTCACAATATCGGGAGTTTTTTGCTGTGAGTTCCCTTGCCTCTCACAATATCGGGAGTTTTTTTCTGTGAGTTCCCTTGCCTCTCACAATATCGGGAGTTTTTTTATGTGAGTTCCCTTGCCTCTCACTTTTCGGGAGGTTTTTGCTGTGAGTCCCCTTGCCTCTCACTTTTCGGGTACTCTATAAAATTGGTGCAATAATGTGGAGGGTTATCATCTGTAATTGCAAAAAAGTGTTGCATGCACATTGATGCATTACACCAAGCACATCTAATTAGTCCAACATCTTTGCAAAATTTACAGATGATATTGCAATTTTTGAAACAGAAATCTACGGGAGTTTCTCATTTTTCTGGTTTTTCTGCAATATACCCACTTTTCCACCAAGCGTATTTGAACAAATTTCGAAATTTAGGAGAGGAAAATTGATTATGGATTAAGGACTGTATTTTAAGGACATTGTTTCTCAAGTGTAAGTTGACATCATAGCCATATAGAATTACTATGTCTGAAAATTGTCTCAAAAAATTTTTCCATAATCTAAAACCGTAAACGTCCAGTGGCTGAATTAAGCCAGTAGTTCCAGCTGGAATCGTCAGAATTTTGACACTTTTATTTCCTCTATCTATATTGTCAAATTTGGTTTTAGTTTGGCCAGTCCAAGAATCTAATAAAAGAACGGAATTCGTTCCAGCATTTGGTAAGAAAACATCAGAAAACCATTTAATGGCAATGTCTGATGTCAATTTCCCTGATTTTGACGCTAAGGCGACGATGTTTTCTGCCTTATATAATGTCTTTTCAACAATTGATCCAAATTTGCCACCTGTCTCTTGTAAGACTATTAGCATAGGTGACTTTAACTCTCCATCAGCGGAAACAATAGGCTGAATGGCAACTATGAGTTAAAAAATTCAAGGACTTTGCTAAACATTCGACTTTCATGGAGCCTTTCAAAGCAAGTGTTCGTCCGGCATGCGTTTCTAAATTAAATCCGGATTGATCGGAATTAAACACATTGTTCTCACCTACTAATAAAACCTCTGATTTCACTTTAGAAACAAATTCATGAGATTTTTGTATAATCTCTGCCTTTGCTGATACATATTTTTGGGTTACAAACTTATTTATTTTTCTTGACACAATGCCATGTTTGATTTTAAAATTATGCACCCAAAAAGTTGACGCAGTAAATAATTTAAGTGACAAATCAACTTTTTCACGAGCCTGTAGAGCCCATCTTTTCAAATCATTATCTTGGACTGGAAGCGATTTTTCAGTGGCAAGTTTAAATTGATCCAAGACATAATTAGAAATTTTTAATAATTTGTTACTTCTTGTACCACCCATTTTAATTTGTTCCTCCCATTTACAATGTATTCGGGTTTGAAACTTTATTAAAATTGTGTTGAACTATTTTGAAGGACAAATTTGTTTTTTTTCCTGAACCAAAAGTTTACAGCATTTCTTTTATATTCAATATCTACATCTACTTTCATTTTCTTGCCATCCTTTTTTATTGGCAAGACTTCAAAATCATTTTCATAATCCTCATCAACAAGAACTGCATCAGGATTGGCACTATTTTCATTAAAACTTAAGCTATCAAAACTTTCAAAGAATATTTGGGTGTCAACAGATTCTTTGATTAAATTCTCTAAATGAAGAGCAAATAATCTTTCTTCTTCTATAATTACTGTTTCCAGATTGTATTCTGGACGATTAAAACTTTGTTGTAATAAGAGAACAATATTTTTTGGGTTCATCGACATTTTTGAAGGTTTTTTCCTTTGACCAATGATGGCGTTAGTTTAAAATTAAACTTACCTAATATTG
>NW_022639682.1:453542-454095 GCF_010583005.1 Odontomachus brunneus
TTTTAATTTTCTTTTATTCATAGAATATCAAGAGCTTTTTAAAATTCAATACCAGGTAAGTTTAATGTATAACTGACGCCCTCAATCTTCAATAGAGAAAACCAATATTTTCGAAAATATCGATAAACCCAAAAATAATTTTTCTCTTATTACAAAGAAGTCCATGGCGTTCTTCCTGACAATAAGTAACGCTGAATGTAGTTCAAAGAAGAATTTCTGATTCTTATTCAGCGACTGAAGAAGATCGAAAATTCCAAGTATCATAAAATTCTAGTTCTGTTTAAAAATCTGTTCGCCATATTGGATCCGCCATTTTGAATTTTCAAAAATTGACTTCAGATTCGTAATCAGCGAGACCAAAAACCCCTACATACCATGTAGGGGTTTTTGGCTAATTACGTATCTAAAGTCAGTTTTCGAAAATTTAAAATGGCGGATCCAATATGGCGGACAGATTTTTAAACAGAACTAGATTTTTATAAAACTTGGAATTTTCGATCTTCTTCAGTCGCTGAATAAGAATCAGAAATTGTTCTTTGAACTACATTCAGCG
>NW_022639682.1:454369-454669 GCF_010583005.1 Odontomachus brunneus
AAAAACTGACTTCAAATTCGAAATCAGCGAGGCCAAAAAGCCCTAGATACCCAATTTCATACGAATCCTACAAACAGTTTGTAAAGTATCTCTTACCTTCCCACCAAAATTTGTAGGGGCAATTTCTACCCCAAAATTCGTTTTTGGGGAAAAATAAAAAAAATGTGTCTAATAGTTTTTGAAGAACTACTTGTATGCGCAGTTTCAGGAAAATCGGTGTTTATCACTTCCCTAGTGTTACTTGTTAGCCGCCGATAGCCGCTAGGTCCTAATGGTCCTGCGGAAATGTACGGCTCTAGT
>NW_022639682.1:455178-455453 GCF_010583005.1 Odontomachus brunneus
AGTAACGCTGAATGTAGTTCAAAGAAGAATTTCTGATTCTTATTCAGCGACTGAAGAAGATCGAAAATTCCAAGTATCATAAAATTCTAGTTCTGTTTAAAAATCTGTTCGCCATATTGGATCCGCCATTTTGAATTTTCAAAAATTGATTTCAGATTCGTAATCAGCGAGACCAAAAACCCCTACATACCATGTAGGGGTTTTTGGCTAATTACGTATCTAAAGTCAGTTTTCGAAAATTTAAAATGGCGGATCCAATATGGCGGACAGATTTT
>NW_022639682.1:455496-457924 GCF_010583005.1 Odontomachus brunneus
TGAAGTCAGTTTTTGAAAATTCAAAATGGCGGATCCAATATGGCGGACAGATTTTTAAACAGAACTAGATTTTTATAAAACTTGGAATTTTCGATCTTCTTCAGTCGCTGAATAAGAATCAGAAATTGTTCTTTGAACTACATTCAGCGAAATCCTTAATAAAATAAAAATCCGTCCGCCATATTGGATCCGCCATTTTGAATTTTCGAAAACTGACTTTAGATTCGTAATCAGCAAGGCCAAAAACCCGTAGATACCATGTTTCACAGAAATCCTTAAAGAAATGAAAATCCGTCCGCCATATTGGATCCGCCATTTTGAATTTTCAAAAACTGACTTCAAATTCGAAATCAGCGAGGCCAAAAAGCCCTAGATACCCAATTTCATACGAATCCTACAAACAGTTTGTAAAGTATCTCTTACCTTCCCACCAAAATTTGTAGGGGCAATTTCTACCCCAAAATTCGTTTTTGGGGAAAAATAAAAAAAATGTGTCTAATAGTTTTTGAAGAACTACTTGTATGCGCAGTTTCAGGAAAATCGGTGTTTATCACTTCCCTAGTGTTACTTGTTAGCCGCCGATAGCCGCTAGGTCCTAATGGTCCTGCGGAAATGTACGGCTCTAGTGCGGGCGCCTTACAGGGCCCGCGCGACACCGCCGAATTCTCTATATTCTTTGTCGACGGGCTCCTGTACCCGACGGCATCCTTGACTTGTGCGGTCTCACAAGTGGCTGCCGGAAGTTCTTGGTGTCCCAGGACGTCCCCAAGGATCTGGTCCTTAAGGTCCAGCCCTTCCTTGCGACTCGCGTCAAGTTAGTCGGGGCCCCCTTCGCTTATGCCAGCGAGGGGTGGATCTTGCCCCGTTTGGCTCGTCGCTAGCTCCAGGTCCGCCGTCGCTCCAGGTCGATATGGGTACTCTGTCGCACTCGCCGTAGCCGAACACACAATTAAAACAAAAATTACAAAACACGCTATCTCGCACGCCTTTGCGTGCGAGACTAAATTCTTCGCCGCCGCCACTCCCGCGGGAGAAGGGGGCGCAAGCACAGCTCTCGTCGTCTCCCAGTCATGTATTAATTTGGTGACGGCGAAACCGCTACGTTACAGTGTATATAACAGTTACATTATGTAGGAAATTACAACTTTTTTTTTTTTTTTAGGCAGAGGAAATGCATTACGCACACCCCCGGGAAATCGGGACTTTCCCAGGGGTAGTGTGGGACTCTCCCCCTCCGGTACTAACGGCCGGAGGGGGCCTACCCACTAAAACCTCTGCCAGGCCCCATGCGGCTGTTGCGAGGGCGTCCCGGGAACCGCTTGCGCATTACTTCCGGGACGCCCTCAGCCGCGGGGCGGGGAAAATTTAAACCCCGCCCTCTTCCCGGGCCGGGAGGGATATTTCCCTCCCGGCCCGCTGTTCCTGTCCTCCATGACCGGACGTGGGCCCCCTCGTCCGGTCACACTTCACCTTGTAGGGGCGTTAATGGCCGGGTCCGGTCCCGTCCGGACCCGGCCCGCCCCTACGCTCCCGACCGAGTTATCTGGGGGGCGGAGGGGTTTAATTCCCCACCGCCCCTCCCGGTCAGGAGCCTCCTGGCACTGGAAGGGGGGTGGGCGGCTTAAGAGCCCGCCCTTGCAAGCCGGCCGCCCTGCCCCCCTCCCGGAGGCGCCTGGTCTGACTTCTTGTCACGGGGGGGCAGCAGCGCTTTGCTGCGCGTCTCCCCCGCCCGACCAGGCGCCTCCTGTCTCCCCCTCGCCGGGCCCTCCGTTGATCAGGAGGGCCCGGCGGCATTGTTGGGGGCTGCGGCGCACGCGCGGGTACCCCGGGGGAGGGAACGCCAGCGGTGGCGTCCCCTCCCCGCCCGCGAATGCGCCGCTCCTCCACCCCGCGCTGATGCGCGGTAAGGCGAGGCGCCGCTCTCCTTCTACGGCGCCTCGCCCCTTCTCCGAGTGCGGCGGTTTCGCCCCGCCGCACCCTTTCCGCCTCCTCCTTCTGCGACACGACTGCGTCGCAGAAGGAGGTGACGGCAGACCAGCCCTCGTCTCCCCCAAGCATGGCCCTTATAAGGGCCGGGGGAGAGAGGTCCGCTTCCACCACCTCTGTCAGGACCCGGCGCTCCACAACCCAGGAGAGGCATTCCCCCAGAGTGTGTTGCGCCAAGTCCACTTCATCGCCACAGTGTTGGCAGCGGGAGTTAGGCTCCCTGCCTATCCTGTGCAGGTACTCACCGAAGCATCCATGTCCGGTGAGTACCTGCGTTGTCCGGAAGGACAGCTCTCCGCGGGCCCTGTCTACCCATTCTTGTAGACAGGGCCGGATGGCCTCGGCGACCCTCGATCCCGATTGGCCCGTCGCCTCCTCCAGGTGGATACTCCACCTAAGGAGGAGGCGTTGACGGGCCTGCAATTTGGCCATGCCAATGACC
>NW_022639682.1:457934-460723 GCF_010583005.1 Odontomachus brunneus
TGGTGGCAGCGGGAGTTAGGCTCCCTACCTATCCTGTGCAGGTACTCACCGAAGCATCCATGTCCGGTGAGTACCTGCGTTGTCCGGAAGGACAGCTCTCCGCGGGCCCTGTCTACCCATTCTTGTAGACAAGAAGGGCCGGATGGCCTCGGCGACCCTCATTTCCGAGTGGCCCGTCGCCTCCTCCAGGTGGATGCCCCACCTTAGGAGGAGGCGTTGACGGGCCTGCAGTCTTGCTATTCCAATGGCCCTGGCCAGGTGTTCGTGGTCTCCCCCGGCGCGGAGCTCCTTAACACGCCGATAGTTCTCGGCGTGCATTTGTGCAAGGAGCCCCAGCGGGGGGAGACCGGCCAGGGCCGTGGCGGCCATATGCGACGTCGTCCTATAGGCCCGGGCTAGGCGAATGGCGACCCACCGCTGAGCGCGGTATCCCAGCGCGGTAATGCGCCGGTTGGTCGCCATCGCACTCGCCCAGACCGGGGCCCCGTACAGGGCCATGGACTGGACGACGCCGGCATACAGCCGCCGTGCCTTCCTCTTAGGGCCGCCGAGATTGGGCAGGAGGCCACCTAACATGTTGGCCACCCTGCCCAACTTGGGGGCCAGAAGCTCAAAATGCTTCTGGAACCCCCATTTACCATCCAAGACGAGTCCCAGATATTTAACTGAGGGACCCGCCTTCACGGAGACACCGTCGATCCGGACTCGGGCCTCCGGTGGTCCCCTCCTCCTGTCGTGAAAGAACATAAGTTCTGTCTTGAGGGGAGCCACCCTGAGGCCCATCCTTTTCAGGGAGCCTACCACCTGGTCTACCGCCATTCTGCCCTTATCCAGGGCGCTCCTCCAGCCCCTGCCCCCGGCCAGCACCATCGTGTCGTCTGCGTAGCAGACGACACTGCAGCCGGGGGGAAGGGCAAGACGGAGGACTTGGTCATACGCGATGTTCCATAATAGGGGTCCTAGTACGGACCCCTGGGGAACACCGCGGTATACCACCCTTCCGCACTGGAGTTCCGCTTTATTCCAGAACTCCAGTCTTCTATCCCGGAAGTAATCCCTTATTATTGAGACCAGGTGGGGGGGGACCCTGAAATGGGCCAATCCCTCCTCCACCCGGTCCCAAGGGAGGGAGTTGAACGCGTTGGCGATGTCCAGGGACACCGCCAACGCAACTCCCCCCCTCCTCACTACGGCCTCCGAGAGGGACCGGACGCGTAATATCGCGTCCACACTCGACCGTCCCTCCCGGAAGCCGTATTGCTCTGAGCTGAGCGTTGGACTACTCCGGGATAGGTGCCGGACGAGGCGGGCGTGTATTATTCTTTCGAATAGTTTGCCCGCCTCGTCCAGTAGGCATATCGGCCTAAATGCGGAAGGGCTGTCCTCCGACTTGCCCCCCTTTCTGAAGAGGACCAAATTGGCCCTCTTCCAGGGGCTGGGGAACACCCCGGTCCTCAAACAGGAGGTGAAGAGCCGCATTGTGCGACTCTTCACCTCCCCCTCCCTCATCGCCAAGGCCCACGCTGTGCCCGGGATGCCGTCGGGGCCCGGCGCCCTTTTCTTGGCGCCGAGCCTCTTGACGGCTCTGTCGATCTCCACCTCGGTGACCCCGACCGACTCATCCTCCCCGTCCGTGGGGGGGCCCTCGTAGGGGGGAATACATGCTTCCCCCCATGGAAAGAGGGCCCCCACGACTTCGTCTAGGAAGTCGGGGTCCAGGGACGCTGTTGGAGGGGGCACCCAGTTGCGCAAGCGCCTCATCACAATGTGATACGGGCGCCCCCATGGGTCCCTGTCGATGGTGGAGACCAGCTCATCCCAGGCACGGGCCTTGGCCGCAAAGATGGCCGCCTTGAGGGCGCCGCGTTTTTCGCGGTACGCCCCCGCGGCGGCCATCCCACTCACACCATTCCTTCCCCGCCGGTCCATTTCGCGCCTGGCTTGGCCGGCGGAGCGCCGAAGTTCGGCAATCTCCGCCGACCACCAGTACATGGACCGGCGGGGGTGCGGCCGGGATCGGGGCATGGCGGCGTCACACGCCGCTGTCATTATGCCCACGAGCCCGGCCGCCTCTGCTTCAATGGCGACTCGGGTCCCCGGTGTGGGGCCCGGGTCCGCCCAAGTGGCCGCCGTTAAGGCGGCCGCCATCCTGTCGCGGTCGAGTTTTCGGAGGGCCCATTTTGCTGGTCGGGCGCCCCCCTGGCCACGTCTCCGGAGCACCTCCTCCGGGGTGGCGACCAGTCGGACCACTATGTATCGGTGGTCCGATAGGTTTTCACCTCTGGTCACCACCCGCCAATCCTGTATTAGTCGGGCCGCCTGGGGAGACGCTAATGTGACGTCGATCACTGATCTCCCCCGCGGCCCGACAAAGGTGCTCCTCCGGCCTCTGTTTATGACACAGAGGCCGTGAGACGCGACCCACTCTTCCATAACCTCGCCCCTTCGGCACCTTACCGAGGACCCCCACAACGCCGATTTGGCGTTGAGGTCCCCGGCTACCAGGACCGGCCTGTGGGGGCGCCTCGACATGAGGCCCCCCAGCCGGTCCAAAAGGTGCTCGAAGTGAGCGAGGTCCCACGATGGTGGGGCGTATACCCCGACCACGTCTAGCGCCCCCCACTCGACCGCGACATATCCTTCCCCCCTCTCCACTAGGGAGATTGGGGGGGAGGTCTCCCTTTCCTCTCTATAGATCGCCACCGAGCATTTTCCACTACGCCCCGCAACGTCACCCATTATGGCAGGGTGACTCCCGGGGACGGAGTGGGGCTCGGAGGCGATCCCCA
>NW_022639682.1:460796-460998 GCF_010583005.1 Odontomachus brunneus
AACAATTCCTGGGCTCCGCGAGCGCGGTTGAGATTCGCCTGGAGGAGGCAGGTAGCCATTACGGCTTAGCTCCGCTCTCCTCCAGGCCCTCCCTTATTCTCCCCGCGGGAGAGGGACCCTCTTTTGGGTTTCCCTCCTCCCGCGAGGCTACCCCCTTGCCGGCCCCAGCCCCCCGCGGTTTCCTCTGCTCCTTGGGTGCAGG
>NW_022639682.1:461008-461234 GCF_010583005.1 Odontomachus brunneus
CGGCTACCAGGTCCGGCCTGTGGGGGCGCCTCGCCATGAGGCCCCCCAGCCGGTCCAAAAGGTGCTCGAAGTGAGCGAGGTCCCACGACGGTGGGGCGTAAACCCCGACCACGTCTAGGGCCCCCCACTCGACCGCGACGTATCCTCCCCCCTCTCCACCAGGGAGATTGGGGGGAGGTCTCCCTATCTTCTCTGTAGATCGCCACCGAGCATTTTCCACCCCGCC
>NW_022639682.1:461613-462914 GCF_010583005.1 Odontomachus brunneus
CTCTCTATAGATCGCCACCGAGCATTTTCCACTCCGCCCCGCAACGTCACCCATTATGGCAGGGTGACTCCCGGGGACGGAGTGGGGCTCGGAGGCGATCCCCAGTCCGCAACCGCGCTCGCGGAGGGCCTGCAAGAAAAGGTCTTGAGCCCCGCGAGCGCGGTTGAGATTCGCCTGGAGGAGGCGGGTAGCCATTACGGCTTAGCTCCGCTCTCCTCCAGGCCCTCCCTTATTCTCCCCGCGGGAGAGGGACCCTCTTTTGGGTTTCCCTCCTCCCGCGAGGCTACCCCCTTGCCGGCCCCAGCCCCCCGCGGTTTCCTCTGCTCCTTGGGTGCAGGGTCCGCGGGAGGGACTGGGGTCCCGGGCAGTGGTGCCCCTCCCTCTAGTTGAGGGGGGGGCTCCTTCTCCTTCCTGGGGGGAGGGGTGGGAGGGGTGTTGGAGGCTTTGCGCCTCCTCCTCCCACTCTTTCCCCTCTTGCCCCGTTTTGCCATTTGGCAAGCGGGGCCTCCCAATCTGTGGCCACAGGGCCGCCCGGCGTCGCGACACACCGGGCATGTCGCCGGTGCCTCGCATGCCGCTGCCCTGTGGCCAGGAAATTACAACTAACTTGTACGTTACATGTAACGTTGTATTCACAGAATTGTGTAATATTTTTAATGAACATAAATTATTATAAATTTGATGCTTAGAGTTTTTAAAAATATTGTTTACAGTAGTTTACTGATAAACAGTCTTTTTAAAATATTACGTTATACATTTACATTTGCATGTATTTGATATTTCAAGGTAAAAAATATATATTTAAGCTTGTAAAACAACACAAATACAAGTTGTGCAATAAAATATATAAATTATTAATCTAAATTTAACATGTTATTAGACGAACATGTAGATATATCTTTTATGAGAAAAACTGTTTAACATATATAATCATTTTGATAAACATAACTTATAATCTGATGCTTTCAAAGTATTGTTTATCATAGTAAATATATAAATAACAGAAACTTCATGAAAATAAAAAGGGTACACACTTTAGAATTTTTCAGAGTAACAAGTGTGAAAGAATGTAAGAAAACAAAAAATTAATCCAGTTTTGTTGGTTGTTAATTTTTTTCAATTGATTATGCAATTATGTTTCCATCTGTCCAAATGTCCTATTTTTTAAGTAAGGATTTAGTTAAACTTTCAAAATTTTCTATAACAAAAGTGACATGCGATTTCTTATGACTTGATTAAATGTTGTTAATAATACTCCATCGTTTTTGTTTTATGCGACTATATAGAGAACTTACAAATAT
>NW_022639682.1:462924-463104 GCF_010583005.1 Odontomachus brunneus
CCCTTGCCGGCCCCAGCCCCCCGCGGTTTCCTCTGCTCCTTGGGTGCAGATTCCACGGGAGGGACTGGGGTCTCGCGCAGTGGAGCCCCTCCCTCTAGTTGTGGAGGGGGCTCCTTTTCCTTCCCGGGGGGAGGGGTGGGAGAGGTGTTGGAGGCTTTGCGCCTCTTCCTCCCACTCTTC
>NW_022639682.1:463114-463691 GCF_010583005.1 Odontomachus brunneus
AACATATATAATCATTTTGATAAACATAACTTATAATCTGATGCTTTCAAAGTATTGTTTATCATAGTAAATATATAAATAACAGAAACTTCATGAAAATAAAAAGGGTACACACTTTAGAATTTTTCAGAGTAACAAGTGTGAAAGAATGTAAGAAAACAAAAAATTAATCCAGTTTTGTTGGTTGTTAATTTTTTTCAATTGATTATGCAATTATGTTTCCATCTGTCCAAATGTCCTATTTTTTAAGTAAGGATTTAGTTAAACTTTCAAAATTTTCTATAACAAAAGTGACATGCGATTTCTTATGACTTGATTAAATGTTGTTAATAATACTCCATCGTTTTTGTTTTATGCGACTATATAGAGAACTTACAAATATCCCATACAGCACAGAAACATTGCAGAAACGTTGCAGAAATATTTCATTGCAAGATTGCAAATGAATATAATAATAATAATTTATATATTTTATTGCACAACTTGTGTTTGTGTCGTTTTACAAACTTAAATGTATATTTTTTACCTTTGCATTGCAAATATATTGCGAAATATGATTGTAATATTACTATGATGC
>NW_022639682.1:463701-464581 GCF_010583005.1 Odontomachus brunneus
GCGAATAGCCCCGGCCTTAATCTCGCCGGGCCCGCAGCCCCCGGCGACCGTCACCGCGGAGATTACGTCCTCCGCAGTGACTGAGTCGTCGAGATCGCGGACCCGAATTTCGGCCCTCTTTGAGGGACGCGCAATTTGCACGTCCCTATTGTCAGCGAAGAGGGCCGACATACTTTTGGCCAGGGCATCCGCCCTAGCTTGTCCCTCGGGACCGGGGATCTCGAGGACCAGCGCGCCTGTTGCGGCCCTTCTGGTCCTGAGATCCCCGATCCCTATCATATCCAGATCTATCTGGCCCCTTGCCCGCCGCATGACATCGGCGTAGCTGCCCGTGGGGCAGCTCACCGTGACGGCGGCGGTGCGAGGAGCCTTGGGGAGGGCGGGTTTCCTCCCGCCTCCCTCAACCCGGGAGTTCTTTTTAAGGCCCCCCTTGGCCGCAGCACCCTTCTGGGGCCCGGCTTTTGGGGGGCGGATTGGGGGGCATGTCTGCCCCCCCTTCACTTTTCTTCTCCCTTCTCCCAACCACTCGTGCCCAAGTAGTCCCGGGCCCGGTGGCGGAGGAGGGAGGGTCGGCTCCCCCCATCGGTCGGACATTTGCCGTCCGGTTTGAGGGGGGGCGGGCCTGCCTCTCCCACAGGAGCAGGCGCACTCGCAATGGGCGACCCTTCCACCCGCTTGGGGTAGCGGGTCGCCCGCTCCGCTCCCGCTCTTCTTCTTCTTCTTCCCCCGCTTGTCCCCCCCCGCCCCTGGCCCTTTGGCCCCAGCGGGGGTGGAGGTCGCGGAGGACTTGGCTGCGGGGCGGGGGTCGGGGCGCGCTGGGCGGCTGCCCTTCCCTCCTCCCCCCACCTACCTTATTGGTTCCGTTAGGGGGCCACGCGGG
>NW_022639682.1:464591-464993 GCF_010583005.1 Odontomachus brunneus
TTCAATAATTTTTGGCCAGTACTTAATTTCTGATGAATATTGATAATAAAATCTCTATTAAATATTGATAGTAATCAAATACTGAGAATTATTGTGCGAAGATGAAAAATGAGAAAATTATAATATTAAAAAAAAATATATTTATAATTCCTTATTTTCTCTCATGTCTCATAAACCACTAGGTATCGAAGATTGTCAATAAACACTTTAAACTTTCGTGAATCCTCTTTCAATAATTTCGATTCCAAGCGGACATACTACCCCGGTCACCCATCCATGTCTTGGACTCCGTTAAAGTGTTGCTTAACCTGAGGATAGAGCGATATGCGATTCCCAATGACTTCAACGATATTTTTACGATTTATGCTTATATACCCGATGAAAAATTTTTCATACATAATT
>NW_022639682.1:465003-465589 GCF_010583005.1 Odontomachus brunneus
AATAGCACGACGGGCTGCGGGGATCGCCCCCACACCCGTCGTGACTACTATCGTGGCCTTCTTTTTCTTCTTCTTTTTCTTCTTTCCTCCCTTTGCAGGGAGGGGTTGAGTTTTCCCCTCAATGGGACCGGAGCGGGCCCGGAGAGGGGGGCCCCCCTTGAGGAAGAGTACCCTCCCTAATGTCCCTGGCCACCTCCTCCCGGCACTGTCTCCCGATCCTTTCGTCTTCAAGTGTCGGGAGGAGTGGCAGGGCGGACCCGGCGCCCCCCGCCGTTGTCCCTTCCTCCTCGCTGGAGGCGGACAGGGGGCGCCGGGCCACCCTCTTCTTCTTCTTTTTGTATATAGGCTGGGAGGGGAGCGGAAATTCCTCGCCCGCGTCTTCCACCCTCTTCCTCTTTCTATCGGCGGACGATTCCCGGAAAGTGCGGCCCGTCCGCCGGTCGACCTCCATTGTTGAAGGCTTTGGCTCTTCGATCTCCATCCTGGAGATCGTAGTTGGTAGACTGGAGTGGCCGGATGCTCGGGCCCTCTCCAGTTCGTTGCCGAGGCGGTCGACCTCTAGCCGAAGCAGAGCGCCCTCCATCCT
>NW_022639682.1:465599-465959 GCF_010583005.1 Odontomachus brunneus
CAATTATATATAAGTTTCTAAGACTTTATACATAATTTTGTATGATGTTGTCTGATGTCACCTGGATATAATTATATATGAAGATATATGCCTAAATAAAATTGTATAAATATATACAAACATATACATATTTATGCATAATGAGGTATAATAATGTATAATTATACAGAATGTGCGATTTGCGAATGATTTGTTACTTTGTATAATTATGTATATTAATGTATAAGTATGCAGAAATATATATAATTATATGTAAATATGTAGAATCATGCATAAGTATATATAATCATAGTTTACAACAATGTAGACATGAACGTGCCTAACACTGAGATATAAAAAAGCAAATATCTAAAAGATTAC
>NW_022639682.1:465969-466677 GCF_010583005.1 Odontomachus brunneus
ATCTCGGCCGAGGCCGCCTCCTGCTCCTTTCTGGCAGCCTCGCTCTGCTCGGAGCCACCGATTATCTCGGTCCTCCGAGCGAGAGTGAGGCTGCACGCGGCCATTTTCGCCGCGGCGTCCCACAGGGCCCCCTTGTAGGCTCCTTTTAGATTTTTGGATCTCTCCGCGACCTTTTTCACCTCGTCGATGGCCCTGCGGGCCATCGACGAGACTTCAGCGGTCTGTTTTGACCGCAGGTCGCGGAGGATCCTCCCCTCCTCTTCTTGAGTGCGGAGGGCCCTCTGGGACCACGGGCGGATATTATGGTCCCTGACCTTCTCCACGCCCGCAATTGCGTCGCGCTCCTCCTTATCCCTCTTCCTGTATTCGAGCGCGGCCGCCGTGTAGTCCCCTGGACGGGAGCGCACGACGGGCCGCCCCCGTCCATCCTTTTTGGCAAACCTTAAGGTGTTCTCAGGGGAGCCCGACCGCGAGCTTATATCGCCGTCGCCACTCCCCGCCCCTAGGTCGCCCTCTCTGTCGCTGCGGGGGCGCGACGAGGCCGATGTCGACCTCGTACGATACCCCGCTCTCTCGGTGGGGCATTCCCTCGCCCCATTACCATCAATGCGGCCATGATTGGCCGCCTCCCTCCCGGCTGAGCTGGTGGACGGCTCGGTATTGGGCGTGTCTCGCCCATCGGAGAGTGAGGCATATGCCTCCATCTCC
>NW_022639682.1:467736-469099 GCF_010583005.1 Odontomachus brunneus
TTTGCTGGGATATAACTAACTTCCATTTTGTTTCTATTATTATAGCAGGCATTTTCGAATGGTTTTTGGTATGATACATATGTAATCATTTAACAGTTTCATCATCGACGTGATAGTATTTACTTGTAACAATATAGGAGGCTTTCTTTCTTTGATTGGCAGAAAATGGTCAACTTTTATTCGTGTTTTTTTATGAAACATGATTCTAGTATGATCTATTTCAAGTGGCTGAAGTACAAAAAAAATATCTTGTTCAAATGTAAGAAAATATTTAATTACTCCTAATACTACAGAATTTTCACCAACTTTGCATCGTACACAATAACTTATTGTAGGTATAGTTTTGTAAAGCAGAGATGTATATATCTGACTTTTAATTTTGGCTCGGGCAAAGACTTTAACATTTCTTTGAGAAATATTAACAGATTCCATTAACAATCTATCATGTTGAGTAAAGTTGAGAAAATCAATATTCTTACCTAAACATTTATCAGAATTAACAGTTCGTCGAATTTGCTCTTTGCTTTGTAAGACTTGAATTCCTTGAGAAATTTTTGTTTTATTTATAAGTTCTATTGCAATATTTTTGTTCCCGTGAATCATTTTTGCCAAATTTCCAATAAAACTTTCGAAAACATAAGCACTGTTGCCCCATATTGGACCCCACCTTCTAATATGTAATACTATATGCAGAAGTTGGTGCACATTATAACTGAGTTCAGTCTCTCCATATAAATTTGCAAACTCACTCACAAATTGTGTGAGTAAAATCTCAATTCTTTTTAAAACAACATTTATGCGTATTTGCTCTTGCAACAATATATTTAACGATATAACAAGTAACATCCAATGTTGATAATACTTGTCAGGTAAATAATTTTGTACAGCAACGACAGAATAAAAAAGTCCCCAATATAAGTATTCGTATGCTTTCCAAAATCTGTAATTCTTTAGTTTTCTAGGTAAGCGACCAAATGTGTTAGGTGGTTTCATCTTTGCTAAACAATCATCAATAATATCAATGTATCCCTTAATACTCTACTCGCCTGGCTTTTCCATCCGCAAAGTAAGGACCTACTTGATTACGCCTAAACACAACAAATGCATAAATTCCGCAAATACAATAGTACTTTCATCAGCACCTGATAAGACATGCGCTATTGTTCTTCCCTTTATACTCTTAATAATTTTTGGGGGCTGTTGCCTCTTTTATGATGGCGTGATCGGTCGCTCGCGAGGAGGGTAATATGACACTCGCTGTTTCATTTAGTTTTTATATAACAATAAACATTTTATTTACGTGTGTTACATGGGTGTGTGTGTGGGAGTGTATGTGTGTGTTTTTGGAATTGTTCCCGCCGCC
>NW_022639683.1:0-209 GCF_010583005.1 Odontomachus brunneus
TGAATATGGTGTGCCAAGTTCACACAAGACTTGGCACACCATATTTAAAGATGTGACATTTTTTTTGAAGTTCTGATACTCTCTTGAAAAGTTCTAGAGCTCTTTGCAACAATTTTTAATAGTTTCGGTCATTAAATACAAAAAAATAGACTTTTAAAAAAAGGTGCGCCAAGTTCTCGAAGCGCACTTAATTACTAAAATTAACTGTT
>NW_022639683.1:219-1009 GCF_010583005.1 Odontomachus brunneus
TTAATTTAAATAGTTTTTTTGAGTAGGTGTCCTGCGAGAACTTAGCGCACCTTTTTTTAAAGTCTATTTTTTTGTGTTTAATGACCGGAACTATTTAAAATTGTTGCATAGAGCTCTAGAACTTTTCAAGAGAGTATTAGAACTGTAAAAAAATGTCACATTTTTGAATATGGTGTGCCAAGTTCACACAAGACTTGGCACACCATATTTAAAGATGTGACATTTTTTTTGAAGTTCTGATACTCTCTTGAAAAGTTCTAGAGCTCTTTGCAACAATTTTTAATAGTTTCGGTCATTAAATACAAAAAAATAGACTTTTAAAAAAAGGTGCGCCAAGTTCTCGAAGCGCACTTAATTACTAAAATTAACTGTTTCTTTAGAACTATTGATATACAGGGTGAGTCATTTTAGTCTATGGATCCGAATATCTTCCAAATTACGGTATCTACAAAAAGTGGTTTAGATAAAAGTTGACCAGGACAGAGGGGGTCATTCAATTGTACCATTGGTTTTGACCTTGAGATCAATTTTGAAGGTTATTTCAAGGTCACGATGGTTTTTTCTAATGGGACACCCTATTTTTGACTGCGGATTTCGAAAGAGCGGAAAATTTTACATCAAACTTGTCTTATGAAAAAATTGTTTTTGCGACCTTGGAAAGGTCAAAAATGAAGGTGAAATGTCTGAAAAACGATCTGGTGTACTTTTTCTGAAATGACGTGGTTTTCTGGGTAACACAAATGTGCATAATGCTTAAACAAAGTCAATGAATTGTAAAAGTGTAAATCAC
>NW_022639683.1:8151-8883 GCF_010583005.1 Odontomachus brunneus
GATCGTTTTTCAGACATTTCACCTTCATTTTTGACCTTTCCAAGGTCGCAAAAACAATTTTTTCATAAGACAAGTTTGATGTAAAATTTTCCGCTCTTTCGAAATCCGCAGTCAAAAATAGGGTGTCCCATTAGAAAAAACCATCGTGACCTTGAAGTAACCTTCAAAATTGACCTCAAGGTCAAAACCAATGGTACAATTGAATGACCCCCTCTGTCCTGGTCAACTTTTATCTAAACCATTTTTTTGTAGATACCGTAATTTGGAAGATATTCGGATCCATAGACTAAAATGACTCACCCTGTATAATCCAGCAACAAGAAACATTTGTTGGTATTCGTCAGCATTGCGAGCGACGCTGCTTTGTAGTCTCGAACGGGCTTCTGGCTTCGATGCCTTGTAAACCTCGTCCTTCGAATGCGCAGCGTCCCCTTGGCCTTTTTTCGATTCGAGACATTCCAATGTTTAACATCGTTTCTGCAAGAAATTGATTAAATTATCTAAAACTGGAGCAGTAGTGTTACCTTCTTGCTTCCAGGCACGTAGTGATACAGCATCTAATTTTGTCTCCATCATGTGTACAATGAGTTCGTCCCACGATTCAGTTGGTAACTCCATTACCTTTAGAACTCGCAAATGTTTCATCGTGTAATCGATCAACTCTCGTATTGCAGTTGATGATTCCTTCTTGACGATTGGCATCCTAAAGAGACATTCGATATGCTTCTTCTT
>NW_022639683.1:8893-9270 GCF_010583005.1 Odontomachus brunneus
CTCCTGCCATCACGATGATCTCATCTTGTATCTTTTCGAAATTGACTCGTATTTGCTCTAGACTTGCGATATATTCTTCGATTTGATCTCTGCTCGCTTCGCCTGACGTTGGGAGCTGCTCGATTTTCGCGATCAATCTCGTCAGTCTCGCCTTGGTTGCTCCGCGGCGTCTTCGAAACGTGCTGATATTTTCAGCCACATTTGCATCTATTTTGTGGACTGTATTTCGCGTTTTATGTTCACTTCGATATGTTGTACTAGCTCTCGACATCCGCACTCGAAGGACTATATTAGGATGGATATTAGAAACGTGTTGCGTACTAGAACTCAATATCCTTTATATAAATTGGATTACAAAACTCGTATTCGTTGAAGTA
>NW_022639683.1:9280-17832 GCF_010583005.1 Odontomachus brunneus
ATAGTATAGTTGTCCGCGGTTAACTCTATAGACTCGATTACCCTTGCTGCGTCAACTGTTAGCGATGTAACAAGATATTGGAATTTTTGCACTGGTAGTATATCTCTCTTATCGTGAATGAGCGAACGGAACGTATCCGCAAATGGCTTCCATTCTTCGATACGCCCGTCAAACGTAGGTAGTTTTACGGGGGGTAACTTAACTCCCGAGGTTTGATTCGCAGTGCCATCTGTGGCTGCGATCAGCGATAGCAGCTCTGTCTGCTGCTCAAGCGCTTTAGCAATGGCGTCGTTATTATCTGTCGATGGAGATAATGCGTTTAATTGTCGGTTAATATGCTGAATTAGCTCTGACTGCAGCTGCAGCACGTGTGTGATCATTTCGTCATTTGTTTGTAACAACCGTACTCCGCGTGTCGGTTGGTGTCGTTGCCGCGGATGTATTCGCTCGTCGGAGTCCGGGTTCGTGAAATAAACGGACGCGGAATGTAAGATAAAAATAACAAAAAGATTTATTTAGCCTTGGTACAGAGTGTTCGCGTATTAGTATACAAAGTTTCTGGGTGACGGCGCCAGCTACCGGATTGCGGTTTCGGTAGGCCGCGATAGGTAAGTCGGTAGGCGGAGCGTATAGCGCGATGGCTAGGCTCGCCTCGGAGATTCGGCAGGCGGTCGCGTGTCGTGATTCGGTGTTCGCGATTCGTACGCGGTTCGCGTGGCTGGTCGCGGGGACCGCGCGGTGTCGGCGGTACCGAAGTCGTAGCACAGTGTCGTATGCTGTCCTCGCGGTTTTGACAGCTATGCGTTCGCTTGCCCGTCGGCGTCGCAAGAGACGAGATGAGGCGTGAGTAGCCGATGTATCGGCGTATTCACACCCGATCTCGCTCGTCGAAAGGTGACGAACAAGGGTCGAGAAAGCTCGACAGAGCGCAGCTAGCTTACTGGCTTCGGTCCTTGTTCGGGATGTCGACGGGATGCAAACTAGAGTCGATAAAGATCGGCAGAGCACAGCTAACGTACTGGCTTCGGTCCTGGTTTGCGAGGATGTGATCGTTGGCAGGTTTAGGAAGCAGATACGAGTCGGTCGTAGGCCTTGCTCTCCGCTGTGTAGCATCGAGTTCGGTTGACGGTCCGGATCGGTCTGGTCCTGATTAATTCGGCGTCGCGGATTATATACTTGACGCTTCTTTGTCTCCGCGCCTCGTACACGTGTGCGTCGCGTGCTCGCGGCGCTCGCTCGCTATTGTTTCCGCTGTGCTTGATTTCTCGCGTGATCTTCGCTCGCTTTGTTTATACTCGTTATCGTGTTTTGTTTGTCGGTCTTTCGGAGTTTTATTGTTGGCGCAACGCGCCGGTGCACGGCCCGACTGATGGTCGGTCGGGCCGGAGTAGTGACGATGCAGGTGTGCATCGTTACATCACCCCCGTCCTAGGGCGGGTCGTCGGGGAGTCTCTGGCAGGCCCGTAGTTGTCCTATCCTGTTAAATCTAAGCATCCATCGTCCTTCCGGTATGCGTACTCGATACCGGCGGGACACATGTACCGCGAAGTGTGGTACCATTGTGATTAAGCCTGGACGCAGCTCCACGGGTATCGGTGGCGGTAGCGACGGCGGAATTATACGGAGCGGTTCCGTCGTTGCTCGGTCGGTTGCCCGTTTGGTCGCTGTCCCTGGCTGGCCTCCTGTCTTTGTTATTAGCGGTGTTTCAGTTGTTGGCTGGGCTGCGGTCGTTCTTGGTGCTGGTGTTCCTGCCGGTGCTGGTGGTGACGCTGTTCTCTTCGTTGCCCTTCTTGCGCATGCTGGTTGTATTTGCACTGCGCTTGTGCCGGTTTTCCTTGTGCCGGCGGCACGTCCTCGGCGCCCTGGCGGTGGGGGCGGCGGAGCCGTAAGGAAAATGGCTTTCCTTTTTTGCGCGGCGTCCGATCGTTGAATACGCGTGCCTCTTGATGGCAGCGTGTTTATTGGTGCTCTCGTTGCGGCCGCCGATATTGGCTTCTCCGTCCTCGCTTTCTTTTCTGGCGGTGTCTCAGTTGTTTCCGTTGTTGACTGTTGAGGCGGTTGGTTGTCCTCTGTTGATGTCGGCGGTGGTAGTGCCGACGGTGATCGAGGCTGCGGTGCCTCGGTTTCCTCGTCGTCCGAGGACAGAAGCAGGTCCGTCCAGAGGAGGTCTACTCCTTCGATCTCGTACGCTTTCTGTGTAGGCATCTTTCCTATCCGTTGCCTCGTTGGAAAGTGAGACTTTCTTCGTTGTGCGCTCCTTTATGTATTGTTTATCGGATCGCCTTCGTCGTCCTCCTCGCTGTTGTTGTTCTGTGGCTTTAAGTCCTGAACGTGTATATGCCGGTGCCATCGACCGTTTTTGTCTTTCAGGTCGACGACAACCGGCGATATTATTTTTCTCACTGTCATCGGACCTGTGTATTTCGGTGCTAATTTTGCGTTGAAAGCTTTCGCCTTATTAGATAGCGGGTATTCTCTTTTCCATACTTTTTCGTTGATCTTTGGCTTCCAGTTCCGTCGTCTTAAATTATAATATTTTTCCTGTCGCTGGAATGCTCGAGCCAGGTTTATTCTTACCAGCTCGTTCGCTTCTTTTAGCCTTTTTTGTCGAGATGCTGGTTCTTCCCTTCCGTCCGTGTTATCCGGCGTGGTGTCTATCTCTCGCCCGTAATTTAAATAGGCGGGCGAGTAGCCTGTGGACTCCTGTACTGCCGTGTTATAAGCGAACTGCAGGGCCGGCAGGTGTATGTCCCACTTTCGGTGGTCTCGCCCTACATATTGTGCCACCATTGTTTTTACGACCCTGTTGGTCCTTTCTACTGGGTTGCAATGGGGTGCATGGACGGGGGTGGTACGGTGCTTTATCTTGTGCGCTGTGAGCATTTGTGCTAGTTGTTGGGATTTTAATTGGGTGCCGTTATCGGAAATGATGGTCTGGGGGCAGCCGTGTCTGTATATAATCGTGTCCATTAGTGTCTGCGTCACGATGTTCGCCGTTGCCCGCCTTATCGGTCGCATTTCTAGCCACTTCGTGAATCGGTCCTGCATTGTCAGGATCCACGAGTGGCCGTTGTTTGATCGCGGTAAGGGGCCAATGAGATCCATGGTAACTTGTTGCCATGGACCCCTTACCGCGGTCGCGTGCATTTGCCCGGCTGGTTTTACCTGCTGTGCCTTGTAGGCCAGGCAGTTCTCACACGTTTTTACATATCTCGCGATTTCCCTGAACATGCCTGGCCAGTAAAACTGCCGGGCTATGCGGGCAATGGTCTTTGCTACTCCCAGGTGGCCGGCGGTGGGTTCGTTATGATATTTTCTTAATATTTCTATTCTATCCTCTTTTGGTACGCACTCCTTCCACTGTTCCTCTGCTCGTGTTTCATTGAAGTCGAGGTTGTGGAGTATGTGCCTCATTAGTTTTCCCCCTATTATTTTGTAGTCTGGTCGCGTGTTCGGTTCCTCGGCCACCTGGGATTTTATTTTTCGATACCATTGGCATGCGGTGGTGATGGTACATATTTGTGGTTGCCTGGACAGGGCGTCCGCGACCGTGTTTAGACTGCCTCGCCGGTATTGAATCTCAAAATCGTACTGTTGTAGCTCGATGATCCATCGAGCTAATCTCCCTGTTGGCGCCTCTACTTTCTGCAGCCACCGGAGGGACTGGTGGTCTGTGATGACTGTAAATCTGTATCCCTCCACGTAGTCGCGGAGGCGCCTTATTCCCCATACTACGGCGAGGCATTCCAGTTCGGTCGCACTGTAATTCCGTTCCGCCCTGTCCAGAGTCCGGCTTGCATACGCGATTACCCGTTCCTCATTGTCTAACCGCTGCGTCAATACCGCGCCTAAACCCTCCGTACTGGCGTCTGTCTGGATGACAAATTTTTTTGTGAAATCCGGGCAAGCCAATACCGGTGTTGTCGTTAGTTTCGTTTTCAGTTCCCTGAACGCCTTTTCTTGTTCTATTCCCCACTTCCACTTTGCATTTTTGCGTAGCATTGTGGTCAGTGGGGCGGCTATGGTGGAGAAGCTTGGTATGAATCTCCTATACCACGATGCTAATCCTAGGAACTGTCGAATTTTCCGCACTGTGCTCGGTGTTGGCCAGTTTTTAATTGTATTAATTTTTTCCGGGTCCGTTTGGATCCCTTTATTATTTATTACGTGTCCTAAATATTTTAGTTTTTCTACGCAGAACCGGCATTTCTCTTCGTTTATCTTTAAGTTTGCTCTCCGTAATCGGTGAAACACTTCTCTGAGGTGTTTCAGGTGTTCCTCGAATGTCCTGCTTATGATAATTATATCATCCAAATACACCAGTACGTTTGGTTCCAGCTCGGGGCCCAGTACTCGGTCTAATAGTCTTTGGAACGTTGCGGGCGCGGAGTGTAACCCAAACGGCATTACTCTAAATTGCAGCAAACCCTTCCCTGGTACGGTGAATGCGGTTAACGGCCGGCTCGAGGGGGACAGTGGTATTTGCCAATACCCGCTTTTCAGATCTAATGTTGACAGATATTTAGCGCCACGCAGCTTATCGAGCGTTGCTGTTATGTGCGGCAGTGGATATGCATCCTTTTCTGTAACTTCGTTTAGTTTACGGAAATCTATGCAGAATCTATGCTTCCCATCTTTCTTTTTGACTACCACCACCGGTGAGCTCCATGCGCTTTGTGACATTTCGACTATCCCCTCTTCTATCATTTTTTCGACTTCTTCATTTATGACTGCCTGCATTGCCGGGTTTCGGGGTCGGTATCTCTGTTTGATCGGTCTTGTGTTTGTCAGTCTTATGTGATGTTGTATGTGTTTGGTTGGTCCTTGTATTTGTTTAAACATGTTTAATTCCTTTGTTAAGAATTGTTTTAATGTTCTGTCTTCTATTTCCGTCCGTTGTGTCAGTCCTTTGTCTATTATGCACGTATCTATTATTGTTTTTGGTTCTGCGCGTGGCGGCGGTGGTAACGTTAACTGTAAGTCAGCCCATAGGTCTGTTCCGATGATCATCTCGCAACCGAGGTTCGGTAATACTATTAGTTGCCGTTGATAATCGTTATTTTGCATTCTCATTTTTGCTTGTACTGTCCCTGTCACCTCTGTTGTTGTTCCATTAGCCAGTCTAACGTTAGTGTCTGTCTTGCGTATTTTTAATTGCAGTCGTTTTGCTGTCTCGGGTTTTATAAAGGACATTTCCGACCCTGAGTCGAGTAGTGCCTCTATTTCTTGCCCGTTTATTTTTATATTGATAAACGGTCTCGGAGTGTATTTTATTGGGTTTTGCTGGGCCGAGTTTCCTTCTGGTACTCGGCCCGTTGCCCGTTTCCCGGTCGCGGATGGCACTCCCTTGTCAGTACGTCGTCCTTGCCACATTGCGAGCAGAACTTCCGCGGTGGTCTCCTGCAGTCAAATCTGTTATGTCCCCTTTGCTTGCACCGCCAGCAGCACTCGTCCTTGTTGTAGGGCGTTGTTGCTGCTGGCGGTATTTTTGCCTGCATGTTTTGGTTTTCTGGTCTTTTCTGTCTTTTTTCCCTGATCTGTTGTTCTATCTGCTCGACTTCCGTTACTCTCGTTCGAAGTTCGCCTAAACTGTCCACCTCGTCCGGTCTTATAAATCGTTTCGTTTCGGGGAGCATATTTTCATAGAGGAGGTCGAGCTGTTCCTTTGCCGACCATCCGCCTGCTCTTCGCATGAGCTTGAGCAGGTCGTTGGCATAACTCCGGAACGGCTCTCCCTCCTTTTGTTCGCGCCCCCTCGCTTGCCGTCGCATTCTTACTTGGGACTCCCTTGGTATATATTCTGCTTCGAAATCGCCGCGAAATTCTTCCCAAGAATGCCAATTCTCGCGACCATTCCGGAACCACGTTAGAGCCTCGCCTCTCAGCATTTCCGGTAACCCTCTTAGTAAATATTCGCCTGGGTATCCGTATACCTGGCTTAGTTCCTCGACTCGTTCCAGGAACGAGTGGGGGTCGCGTCCATCAAAGTGGCACCCCCATTTCCTTATTTGCCCCATTATTTTCGCGATTGATTCCCCCGGCTCTATCGTCGCAGCGGAATCGTTGCCTCCTGGCATCGCGTCCTTGTTCTCGGTTACTGCGCCGTTTACCCAGTTACTTTTTTTCGTGTCTGTAAATAATTCCGGTTGTCTTTTTGCTAATTGAACGAGTCGTTGTCTCAGGTCTTCGAATGTTCCCTCCGTATCTACGTTTTGTTTTTGTAGATGTTCTATAATTTCGTTTTTAGCTAATTTGTATACCCACGACGTCATTCGTGCTCTGTACTCGGGCTTTTTTCCTGTCTTATTTCGCGTCTTAAACTGTTCGGGCGCCATTGTAACAACCGTACTCCGCGTGTCGGTTGGTGTCGTTGCCGCGGATGTATTCGCTCGTCGGAGTCCGGGTTCGTGAAATAAACGGACGCGGAATGTAAGATAAAAATAACAAAAAGATTTATTTAGCCTTGGTACAGAGTGTTCGCGTATTAGTATACAAAGTTTCTGGGTGACGGCGCCAGCTACCGGATTGCGGTTTCGGTAGGCCGCGATAGGTAAGTCGGTAGGCGGAGCGTATAGCGCGATGGCTAGGCTCGCCTCGGAGATTCGGCAGGCGGTCGCGTGTCGTGATTCGGTGTTCGCGATTCGTACGCGGTTCGCGTGGCTGGTCGCGGGGACCGCGCGGTGTCGGCGGTACCGAAGTCGTAGCACAGTGTCGTATGCTGTCCTCGCGGTTTTGACAGCTATGCGTTCGCTTGCCCGTCGGCGTCGCAAGAGACGAGATGAGGCGTGAGTAGCCGATGTATCGGCGTATTCACACCCGATCTCGCTCGTCGAAAGGTGACGAACAAGGGTCGAGAAAGCTCGACAGAGCGCAGCTAGCTTACTGGCTTCGGTCCTTGTTCGGGATGTCGACGGGATGCAAACTAGAGTCGATAAAGATCGGCAGAGCACAGCTAACGTACTGGCTTCGGTCCTGGTTTGCGAGGATGTGATCGTTGGCAGGTTTAGGAAGCAGATACGAGTCGGTCGTAGGCCTTGCTCTCCGCTGTGTAGCATCGAGTTCGGTTGACGGTCCGGATCGGTCTGGTCCTGATTAATTCGGCGTCGCGGATTATATACTTGACGCTTCTTTGTCTCCGCGCGTCGTACACGTGTGCGTCGCGTGCTCGCGGCGCTCGCTCGCTATTGTTTCCGCTGTGCTTGATTTCTCGCGTGATCTTCGCTCGCTTTGTTTATACTCGTTATCGTGTTTTGTTTGTCGGTCTTTCGGAGTTTTATTGTTGGCGCAACGCGCCGGTGCACGGCCCGACTGATGGTCGGTCGGGCCGGAGTAGTGACGATGCAGGTGTGCATCGTTACATGTTGATCGAGCCTCATCTTGGAGTGCCGGCAAATTTCGCATCATCTTGTTCAACAATACCTTTATTTCAAAATGTCGGTCTTCGAAGTGTGTTTCCTGCAATAGGTCTGCAACAGTGACCTCTCCTCCTGCCATCACGATGATCTCATCTTGTATCTTTTCGAAATTGACTCGTATTTGCTCTAGACTTGCGATATATTCTTCGATTTGATCTCTGCTCGCTTCGCCTGACGTTGGGAGCTGCTCGATTTTCGCGATCAATCTCGTCAGTCTCGCCTTGGTTGCTCCGCGGCGTCTTCGAAACGTGCTGATATTTTCAGCCACATTTGCATCTATTTTGTGGACTGTATTTCGCGTTTTATGTTCACTTCGATATGTTGTACTAGCTCTCGACATCCGCACTCGAAGGACTATATTAGGATGGATATTAGAAACGTGTTGCGTACTAGAACTCAATATCCTTTATATAAATTGGATTACAAAACTCGTATTCGTTGAAGTATCGGTATGACGCCGTTACGGAATTTAACACATATTGACTCTCACTAGCTAGTCCAGGAAGTCGACGACGATTGAGATATCTCGCGACTACGCAACATCAACGTGTCGGTACAGACGACGGAATCAGAGACATCTCACGATTATACAATCATCAACATCGTCGTCTTTGTTAATTTGTGCCGTCCGACGCTCGGCGACTGAATTTATAGTCTCGGTGTTTGCGGTACGTGTCGAACAGTCGTGATGAGATCACCTACATACATATGTGTGTACAATTACCTGGTCTAGCTGTCAAAATTAGTCTTGTCTCGTACAAAGAAAAAGCGACTCATTGCTATTTAACCAAACAAATTTTTCTATGGCACACCGGATAACTTTTAATTGATTCTACAGATGGTATTAATTAACGAAACATCTGTATTACGCGCTATAATAAAGAGCAATCGTGGTGAGATCGCCGACGGAAAATTTGCACAAATGGCAGGTTGTTAATATCGACTTCCAGTCACGTATAAGATAAAAAATGTAACCATTCCGAGAAATTAGTTTTTCTTTTGTCCATATAACGACCTAATAGAGTTTAATTAATTTACTCAGCCGAATTGCAGCATTAATTTACGAACCGTGTATGTGTGTGTGTGTGTGTGTGTGTGTGTGTGTGTGTGTGTGTGTGTGTGTGTGTGTGTGTGTGT